>NC_142929.1:23990356-24067856 GCF_046866305.1 Octopus bimaculoides | reverse complement strand
CACACACGTATGCGTTGCGATGTTCTTCTAGCCTTATTTTGTGAGGGCAGCATGTTTCGCCTTTGTATATCACATATATCACAGACTGAGTAACTGAATGTGTGTGCGTGTGTTTGTGTGTGTGCGTGCGAAACAACAGCTAGACAACCGGTGCTGGTATGTCCATGTCTCCGAAATTTGGCGGGCCAGCAAAAGAGCCCGATGAAATAAGTACCAGGCTTAAAAACAGTACTGGGTCCGATTCGTTCGACTAAAATTGTTCAAGCTGGCGCCTCAGGATGGCTACTGTCTAATGACTGAGACGAGTAGAAAGAATAAGAATGTATATATATATTCTTACATATACATATACATACATTCACACATACCACAAGTACCATACAATCACGCACACACACTCACACAAATATATATATATATATATATATATATATATATATATATATATATATATATATATATATATATATAAATACATACATATAAATGCACACATTTACACACACATATGCACACACACACGCGCTCACATACATACATACATGCATACACACACACACACACACACACACACACGCACATTTATATATATATATATATATATATATATATATATATATATAAGGGGAATAGGTTAAATGCATATACGTGGAAATGTACATACGTTTTGTCTATTTTTTTTCTTTATTTTATTATTTCGCTTTTTCCCTTTGGCCAAATATATACCTATTGATCATGATTTGCTTAAAGTTCAACTTTACATAGCTTCAAAATATAGTAGCCATCTTAACTTCTGCTTAGCTTCTTCCTTTAACTGCTGCTTTTATTCATGGTAGCTACCACAATTTCTGTAATATAAAAATAATAAGAACATCATAAAAAGCAAAGGCAGTGTTCATATTCAGTGAGGGAATATATTTTAAACGCTTCAGCAATTTATTCTCTTTACTGATAGAGAATCGATAAATCTATATTGCAGTAGAGGTGAAAAGATTACTATAGTTATTCAGAATTTGAAAACGTTTGAACCAATGTAATATCATCTGGAATAATTTCTTTACTGTGGGAATATTTCCCGTGGAAATAAAATGTAAAAACAAATTGTGTAGTTAGAAAACATGTTATATCTCTCAATAGAAAACTAAACACATGCCTTACAGAATTTCGACCATTTTCTGAAAGTGAATGCTAGGTCACATTCTCTGAACGTAACTGACGCAAACCATCCAATATTCATAAATTGTTATTCTTATCTAGCGTAGACGTTCAATATTAAGACCCGATTGCTATTCTGCTATTTATAGTGTTTTCTCAAAGCTAAAAAGAAATGCTTAGGTGATGTATCCCCTTAGAAAAAGCAAACATTTATGAATCGAGGCTTCTAATATATTTATTCTGTTTGGTGTAATAGAAATCATGAATTTATTTATCAAATATACATGACATATGCCGTTGACGAAATATTTATTTTAGAGAATTACTATATATAAGAGGATGTAGTACGTTAACATAGAGGGTAAAGGAGAATAAGAATATAAAGTGATTATATCATTGTCGGGAGTACCTGTAACACATTGCATTGTAACTGATAACAAATGAGAATTGCTATCAGTTTATCTCTATCGAATTAACCATTTCCATGAAACGTAATATATTATGAAATGCGACATTAAACATAATACTGGATAGCAAAATGCACTGAAGATTTTCGAAATGGTCATACGATAACTTTTCACATTTGAGATCTTTAATATACAAAGGATTTCTCAAACTCATAATTCGACCAATGCAGGTGTTTATTTCGGCAGCGAACAAGAATCATTAGATATTTAGCTGTATAAGTTGTCAACTGGAAAAATTACTGAGACCTAAGACTATTTTACTCAGAGAAATTTATCGCAACAATATTTCTCAAAATTATCATTTAAGATTTTTCGGTAGTTCGCGTCAATGGGCACCTATCAAGACCATTCGACATTGCACGTTCGGTCCGTCAGGGATGCCCCCTCTCGTCGCTCATGTACGTATTGACTCTCGAGCCACTACTGCGGAAGCTGGCGACGCTGAGGGGCATCCCGCTAGAGTTGGGATGCGGGACGAGCGTGTCGGCATACGCGGACGACGTCACCGTCATAGTGTCTAGCCAAAAGCACATCGAGCTTGTCGGCGAGACACTGAAGGACTGCGAAACGGTAACGGGAGCAAAAATCAACCGGGATAAGTCAGTGGGCTTGCGGCTCGGCACCTGGAGAAGCAAGCTCATGCCGTCAAGCAGCGCCTCTGTCGTGGGACGTTGGACTGACGGTCCGGTTGAGTTGCTCGGGGTCTGGTTTGGTCCAGACCTGCAAACGGAGAAGAACTGGGACGAGATAACGAGAAGGGTGGCCACTCTAGCCCGGCAATGGGCCGAAAGGAAGCTTTCCCTGAAAGGTCGGGCGGAGGTGGCGAACACGTACATCGCGTCCGTCATCTACTACCGCCTGACCGTCGTTCCTTGTCCCGACCCTACCATCACCAAACTGGAGCGCATCCTCTTCCGTTTCTTGTGGAAAGGAAGAGGCCGAGGAAGGGCGAATGGCACCGCGAGTGTCGCGCTGCTCTTCGGCAACTCCAACAACCCGGGTCAACCTTGAGCGACTGCATCACAACTAATGCATTCTATAGTGGATTAGTGGAGGGAAGGTACGACGACGATCTCGGGGCGAACCTGGGCGTCGACGAGGAATACCTGACCCGCCTGTTTAAGACGACCTTCGGACCGGGACCTATGGACAACTTCCAGAGATCGCTGGCCTGGCAGTGCTATCGAGAAGCACTACCCGTTCGGGATAAGCTCTACAGGCATGGCTCGAGAAACACTTGGCCGACCTGTCCGAGATGCCGGCAGAGCGACGAAACCGTTCTGCACGCACTCGTACAGTGTCCCACCATTTCCGAGCTGTGGGCTTACGTCGAACAACTGCTATCGCGTGTGGGACGAGTCGGTCTATCAGCCGAGTCTATCGTGAATATTGTCGCGCCTCGTTCCTTTAAACGGGAAGGAAGAGCTATTTTCATCGTACTTGTGGCTATGACGAAAGAATGTGTATGGTGGACGCGTCTGAAAGGTCTAGAGACAAAGACTTTCCCCTCTGGGCAATCTCTCATCAACTTCTTCAAGTATCACCTGAAGAGGAAGGTGAGAGTAGAAAGGGAAGTCTTGTCTAGTGAATGCTTCAAAAAAAGATGGGTGAATGTAGCAAGGATGGCACGTGTGAACGACGGAGCCATCTTGAGCATAACCCTATGAACTAAAAAAAAAAAAAAAAAAATCCAAGAAAAAAAAAGAAAACAAAAAGGCAAAAGCGAGTCACTTACTGTTATAGTTTCTTCAATGAGAATATTGACCAAGGTTACCGTGGTCATTTCCGTAGGCTTTTCTTTCCACGGCCAAACCTAAACTGTCCTCCCCTCCTTTTACACGAGAACATTACTGTGTGATACACGATCCCTATTGATGGCCCCTTTTTTTTTTGATCCCTTTTGATCGAACTACCCCCTTTTCCTTCCTACGATCCCTTTTTATCGACCCCCCTTTTTTTTCCTTCCACCTCCCCAAAAGAAAAGCTCTACATTGTATTTGTCCCATCTTCGTTGAGCCCTGTGTGGCTAATAAAAGAAATGTATCTATCTATCTATCCATCTATCTATCTATATATCTATCTATCTACCTATCTATCTATCTATCTATCTATCTATCGGTGTATCTGCATGTCTGTCGGTCTATCTTTCTATCTGTCTGTCTGTCTATCTTTCTATCTGTCTGTCTCTTTGTATATTCAACTATCTATCTATATACATTTACATACATATTTAATATATATATACACACACACAAACACGCACATACACACACATACGTACACATATTTTCTTTTATTCGTTTCTTTGATTTTACATATTTTACTACAGCCCATTCTGGAGCACCGGCCTGAAAAAATTCTAGTCGAACAATTCGAGCCCACGACTTATTCGATCGGTTTCTTTGTCGAACCGGTAGGTTACGATGTAGTCAATACATCAATACAGGTCGTCAAGCGGTGATATGGGGACAAGCACAGACACAAAGACACGCACAAATATATATACATATATATATATATATATACATATATATATATATATATATATATATATATATATATATATACATATATATATATATATACATATATATATATATATATATATATATATATATATATATATATATATATATATATATATATATATATATATATATATATATATATATATATATACATATATATATATATATATATATATATAAAGTGTAGTATATTGCCACTTAAGTGTGGCTGACCCCTAGGGGTGGATGTTACTGTTGCTTTTAGCCCCAGGAGGACATCTCCTCCAGCTGGCTTATCGACACACGACTGTGTCCTGTTTGCCAAGGGAAGTTATCCCTCTCACCTCGGTGAGAGGGATAACTTCCCTTGGCAAACAGGACACAGTCGTGTGTCGATAAGCCAGCTGGAGGAGATGTCCTCCTGGGGCTAAAAGCAACAGTAACATCCACCCCTAGGGGTCAGCCACACTTAAGTGGCAATATACTACACTTTATCGTGCAGTTACTGTTAATACTTCATTTAGAGAATTAACATTGCATATATATATATATATATATATATATATATATATATATATATATATATATATATATATATATATATAATGGGCTTCTTTCTATTTCCGCCTACCGAATCCACTGTCAAGAGTTTGGTCGGTCAGAGGCTGAAAAGGAACCATGTGATTTGGAAGCTCGCTTCCTACTTCTTTATTGCCCACAAGGGGCTAAACCTAGAGGGGGAAAACAAGGACAGACAAAAGGATTAAGTCGATTACATCGACCCCAGTGCGTAACTGGTACTTAATTTATCGACCCCGAAAGGATGAAACGCAAAGTCGACCTCGGCGGAATTTGAATATGTTTATATACATATTGTATCGATCTTTTGCCGAAGTACAAGGTTACGGGGCCGTATACATACCAACACCAGTTGTCAAGCGAAAGTGGGGCGACAAATACAGACACTGATACACACACCTACACATACACACGCACATACATTCACACATACACGCGCGCGTGCACACACGCACGCGCACACACACACACACTCACACACACACACTCACACACACATATATACGACAAGTATGTTTCAGTTTCCGTCCACCATATCTAGTCACAAGGCTTACACACATACATGCGTACATACATACATACATACATACATACATACAAACATAGATACATATATGTGTGTATTTGTGTGTAGGTATGTATATATATATATATATATATATATATATATATATATATATATATATATATATATATATATATATATATATATATATATATATATATATATATATATACATATATATACATACATATACGTATGTACATATATGTATAGATATGTATATATGTAGGTAGCTGTGTATGCATATATATATATACACACACACAATAGTTACGTAATGGAGTAGATAAGATCCGGGCTACATATGTTTCATAGCGAGTGGAATCTCAGAGGTCGTAAATACCCACGCCAGGTGTGTACCGCAGGCTACTCTCGAGGCCAAGCATACTTTAATTAAATGAAAATTTTCATTGTCTCAAGGAGGTTATATATATATATATATATATATATATATATATATATATATATACATTCTTTTATTTGTTAACTTGTTTCATTCATTAAAGGGCGACCGAATCGATCCAACGGGTATTTTTTTTAAAAACCTGTTACTTATACTGTCCCATTTTTATGCCGAACATTTGATTCACGGGCACGCAAACACAACCACACCGGTTGTCAACCGGTGGTGGTGGGCGAACGGAGACACAAAGATGCACAGACATACACATATTGTGACATAATCGCTGAGATGATTCCCTATATTTACACTGTTTTAAACGTATTGCATGCAATTCTCCAATCTCAGTTTTTATGGTTATTTATTTACACTTAAGACTATATGTATACACCCCAAATTCACGTGTGTATATATATATATATATATATATATATATATATATATATATATATATATATATGAGTGTATGTGTGTGTGTGTTCTATGTTCAAATATATTTATTTTCCCCAGTTGCCTAATATAATATCAATAACGAGATCGACAAGCCGATATATTCCGGTGAACTATATGTATTGATTTGCAGCTTTCAGTTTGGCGTAGGTCTATTGAAGAGACATAAAGTCCCCGACAAAACTCAAGTTAAATCTAACTAGATATAATGATAATTTACAATTCCAGCTGAAGTATCGAATGCATTTAACCCAAACTGTTCCCCACTGCCACGTTGATTTATTTCATACTAACTCAACGCTTCAAATATTTCGTCAGTTGCCCCGGTTCTTCTATTCTCCCCGTGTGCTGAACTTCATGAGCTTCACGAAATACTATATAATACGTTTACGTTTTTTGTATCATTAATTTATAACTTAGTGCTTTTCGTCAATGAGCCTGCGATCCATAGCACTTCAGTGACTTAGATATTCAGTTAGATATATGGTCTTATCACTAGTGAGCTTTTGTTGTTAAGTATAAAGATGCTACTATTCATTCGTCCTAAAATGCAATGACTGATGTTCACGGTGATAGTTTATTCTATTGTTAAATATCTTTAGAATATGTATATAATTATGCACATGCACAAACACACAAATACGCACTCGCGTGCGCATACACACATATTCGCCCACATGTATATATTCATAATATAGTCATAAATATATCTGCATAGTTACAAACATATATAAACATATGTATATGTATGAATGCATGTATGGATGGATGTGTATAAATATGTGCAGGTTTCTTGTCAGATCCAACGGTCTATTTTTGTATTAGCGTACGAGGCATATATCTAAATTGTTAGCGTAAAAATGTTAGCATATAGCCAATACGATGAAGATATAACTGCACACGAACACACATTGATGCACGAATACACACACATAGATATACACGCACTCACACGTGTTTGTATAATGGTTATGTATCCAAATGTTATGCATACAGCAATGTCACATGAATAAGGTTTTGTTATATATACATCTTTATTTCAAGTATTACTTTGTGCTTATTTATTCTGTCTGTGACTTATATATATGTAATAATTGTCTTATAAATCATTTTTCTCCCCAAAATAATAGGTAGACACAAATCAAGCTGAAACGTTTGAAAGAGTTTAAAAAACTTATATAGCAAGTCTGTAGGTCTATGTGTGTATTTGCAGGCATTTACATACATCACTCCTGTATATGTATATAAATATATATACACACTCATACACGCATACACACGCACACACACATACACATATACGTGTATGTGTATGTAGGTATTTAGGCGTGTGTGTATGTAGCTATGGATGTAGCTCTACGTCTATATATTATCATGTCTATAATCATGTGTGTGCATACACGCGTGCGTGTTTGTGTGTGGGTGTGTGCATGTATACTTTTATATGTATATATACCATGCACAGATTTTTTTATTTTTTAGCATATGGTTTACTTGTGAAGAAAATAATAATGGATGATATGGCGCTTGCAAATACTTAACAGACTTCACATGACTAACCAGATGGATCTTATATGCTCACCAGCTGAATAGGAATTCAGAGTAATGATATTACTAGAACACCACAAGAAAGACAATAACGAGAATAAAATGCATACACTATACACTAATACTATTGATCTGGAAAGGAAGATGCAACAGCTGTGTCCTTATAAATGTCTTCTTTATTTCTTTACCATAAAGAAAAGTAAAAATAATAAATCAGGAAAGTTTTCATTTTTATTTTTATTTTTATAGAAGCTGATGTGAAATTTAGTATAATCGACGCGTCCAGACAGAGTAATAAATAAGTCAAATACAGTTATGATGTCTGTAATGATAATTAACGATGGTGAGGATGTATCTGATTTAAAAGTGAATCCAGGCTGTCTTCATGGTAATAATTGTTAAGATATTGGTCACACTCAGTGCTTGTGATATCTAGAAAGTCGATACTGAGGTATGATCGAATATGTATAAGTTAGCTCCTTCCAGTTATGCCACTCGTGAAGTTTTGTAATCTAGAGCCATATGATCCAATGTCTCCTTTCCCTAGAAAGCGGGATATTGTAATACGCCTTAATATTGTTTTGATAGATCGCTAGCCAGTACACACATTTTTCTCTCTCCTTGTTTCTTTCTGTGTTCCTTTCTGTGGAAGAGCGTAGGCTCGAAATGTTAAACACTTTTTTCAATTCCCGAGCGTTATACTAATACATCTGTTTGTTTTCTAAACCACCTGACTTGTTTTTTTTTTTTTGTGAATTCTCCACTTAATATTGTTACAAGTGTCCTCAGCAAGTGGGAATTAATAGTTTAAAAAATAATTAATAATCAGTAAGATATAAACGTGAATTTAATAACAGTGTGTTTATGTACAAAAAGCTTGCCAGTATACTGAATCCTTTAACAGTAGAAATTTAGTCTTAAAGTGAATTGGATGATGTTGCGTAAAAACTCTCATTGTTTCAAATCTGGGCCTAAACATAACGAGACATCATAATCAAGATTGTATAAAGAACAATGGGATTAATCGTCGTAACGTTATTCATCATTTAGTGTTATGTACAAAAACAAAACGAACTAATCTGGTGTAGTGTACCTTATTTCCATTATTTACATTTAATGGATATTTGTCCTCATTTTGTTTGTTGTTAACAACAAACAAGATGAGGACAAATAGCCGTCAAATATAAATAATGTACATAATTCATCATCTCTTAAATATAGAACTGTATGGAGTAGTGTCACCAGAGAACTTTCGAATAAAATTCCTCCTTTTCTGTTATTCATTGCGAAAAACAAGTGAAGAAAGAATATATTGTGCGTTTGTTTATTTGGCAAGTAAGAAGTGACCGTCTTCAAATATAAAAATTGAGAAAAGTAGAAGTGAAGTGAAAAGCATGAGATATTTTTATTATCAATGTCTGTATTTGTAAATCTATGATATATACATAAACAAATATATATATATATATATATATATATATATATATATATATATATTTATATAGGACACAACTTCTACGTTAAGCTGGAGATCAAGATTACCTTTGGTATTAATACTGATTCTGTCGCGACTATTTATCTTTTTAAAAAGGCCACTGGCTATCTGCTACGCCAGCGTGTGGATAAACATTGAGATTCTATCTGCTAGACATCTTCCAGTGAAGACCACATAACAAAGACATTCACGTGCCTGGCAGTTCCGGCGACTGTAGCAAGCAATTTTTGATCGTCAACGATATAATTACTACATCTTGTATTCACTCTGAAGGCAAATAACGGAATATTCTGTGTTATACACTACTTCTACATGAATTTAGTGATCAAGATTATCTCATGTTATATATAAATCTTATTTTATTTGCGCGCTGACATATCTCCATTGATTTCCCGCCAGAGACGATTTTTCCGTAATTTTCAAACCTGCACATGGGACGTTAGTACTTGTCACCATCTTCGACTCCCCCCCCCCCTAGAAACGTAAAACAGGACCTTTCTAATAGTAAAATCGATATGCTAGAGAAATCGGTAAAGCGCAAACCGATGTACAATAAACAAAACAGCAAGAAGTAAAATATGGAAAAAAAAATGTTTGTCTGTATATATATATAATATATATATATATATATATATATATATATATATATATATATATATATATATATATATATATATATATATAAACATAAATGCATATACACATGTATGTAAATAGAAGCATGAATATTTATGTGTGCGCGTGTATATACACATACATACATGCATACACACACATGTATGTATGTGTGTATGTATGTATGTATGTATGTATGTATCTATTTATGTATATACATATCTTTCATCCGTGTCGTCATATTAAGCCGTCCATATATGTTAACCTGGCTTGATATATATTACAATGCGAACCAATTCCCATTACGGTAACTGTTGTATGTACTTAGTATTTGCAGTTCAGGAATAGGTGTTAATATTGTTTTCATCTGAAGCCCTGAAACTGCGTTAGAAATCAATATTGCTTTCCTGATTGCTGTTGCCCATTGTCATGTATGGTATGCATTGTTTGTACTAAATGCGATGTCTCGTAACTCCGCTTACATTGATGCATTAGGAGATGAAACCTAAATGTCAGTTCTTTTGTAAATATAAATTTTCTAATGTTTCGTTGAAATCTTCCGTTTTTATTTCAGTAATTGATATTTGTATCATTACCTATTGTTCAAAGAGGCGGCACTTATACAGCACAGGGTATTTCTTCTGTTTTTATTTGTGTATTTATTGTATTTAGTTTACACAGCTGGTGTGATGCAGACCAGAGTGGCTGTTTAGAGACTGGAATTTCGCTTGAAGTTTATTGCAGTAAGTTAGAAAACGCAGCCAGTCGAAAGACCATTATTTCTATAACTATACATAAAATGCTTACATTGACTGGTAGTAATAGAAATCTGCGAACGATTTTGTGCGTCAGCGAATATTTCACAATATTTCCTGGGAATTTTGAAGCAAGGGATTTTAGACATTCAACAAGTGTTCAGATGAAGAAATTTCCTCTAGGCTTGCTTGTCTGGGAGTAATCCTTGCATGTGGGCGTGCTAAAGACGTTAGCAAGCGAGCTCGTTCAAAATGATTGCTGTTAGACGAAACAGTCACATAACAAACTGCATTGATGATTTGTAGCTTTATGTTAAAGCTGCAGATAACATGTTCAGATAGGACATAACTATGAGATATTTAAACATGGCAGTCTCCACTAAGAAAGAGATTTAGTTTTCGTTCAGGTACTAACCATAGGGAAATCTGTTGATTCAAACAATTGATGAAAACATTTATCATCGCATTAATAATGCGATCCTCTGTTATTTTCTACAAAATTACTATTCAAAAACAAACCAGATTCGATTATGTTACGTTATAGAATGAAATAAAAGAAAATTATAAGTTAGAAGTAATACTACAGAAAGCAAATATTTTCGGGGAGAAATTTCTGACACAAAACAGCAAAGTGTATATTGCATATTAGATGAAGCTTTCAGAAAATTACACTGAACATCTTGAGAAACAATGATTTTTACGTTCAAGAAACCAAATATAAAAAATCCGTTGAAGACCTGACTAAGAGCGTTTACATGTCTCTATGCAAGTGGAATAATGCAGCTAATTCTGTTAATGACAAATGGAGAAGTACAACTTCTATGAGTGAGTATTGATGCAGTTATTAATGGAGAAAAAAAAAACACACCTTCTAACATTACTGTTCACGTAAATATTTCCGACTTAAGAAGAACCTCCTGAAAGAGCGACATTTGACTTATTATTATTATTATTATTATTATTATTATTATTATTATTATTATTATTGTTGTTGTTGTTGTTGTTGTTGTCGTTGTTGTTGTTGTTGTTGTTGCTATTATTATTATTATTATTATTATTATTATTATTATTATTATTATTATTTTTATTATTAATATTATTATTATTATCATCATAATTATTATTATTATTATTACTATTAAAGGTGGTGAGCTGGCAGAATCGTTTGCACGATGGATGAAAAGCATAGCGATATTTTGTCTGCCTCTGCGATCTGTGTTGAAGTTCCACCGAGGTCGACTTTGCTTATTTTGTCAACCCCGAAAGGATAAAAGGCAATTTCGATCCTCATAGAATTTGAACTCAGAACGTAGCGACGGGCGAATTACCGCTAAGCTTAGTGCTCAACTGGTGCTTATTTTATCGAACCCGGAAGGATAAAAGGCAAAATCGATCCCGGCGGAATTTGAACACTGAATGTTGCGACAGGCGAAATACAATTAAGTATATTCGTGCAACGTGTTAACTATTCTGTCAGCTCACCGCATGAGTAATGATAATGATCCTTTCTACTATAGTCACAAGGCATGGAATTTTGGTCGAACCCGGTGGAATTTGAACTCTAAGCATTTCGCCCGGCATGATAACGATTCTGCCATCCTGTCACTTTCTGAATAATGACAATAATAACACCAATAAATTATTCTACAGAACGTTGAAACATTGCAGAAATATCTGAAAGAATTTGTTGATAAAATATTTGAGCATTATGTCATTTAATCGTAATATATATAGTTAAAGGAAGGGCTTTGAATAATCTGCACAATACATAGTAAATTATGTTTAGCATGAAGCGACCTGTTAATTAGATAGTAATTTCTCTTACTAAAGGTGAAGTTAAAATAATATTTCATTCACTGTTCTTGAATACTGTCAAATATTATTTTTTGATGATTTAATGGCTTGTTTATTTAGAAAATCGAATGAATATGATGTTCTTTTATTCTTTCATGTTAACATCATTATTTATTGTTTACTACTTGTGCAATATTTTCGTATTTTTTTTTCTTGTTAAAAGGATAATGCTTCTTCATTTCAGCTTTATTAGATTTCATCATATAAATATAATACACAGATCTATTGGTAATAACTTCTGAGGTTTGTTTACTCCACCTCATGATTTCGTTTCT
Organism: Octopus bimaculoides; assembly: GCF_046866305.1. Lineage (NCBI taxonomy): Eukaryota > Metazoa > Mollusca > Cephalopoda > Octopoda > Octopodidae > Octopus > Octopus bimaculoides. Next base: position 24,055,191 of record NC_142929.1, on the reverse strand, counting down.
GCTAGTCTGCCAATATATTTTTCTTTCTTCAAATATGCTTGCGTATAATTAATAATTTTTTTTTTTTTTGTGTTTGTATAATAAATTAAAACCTGCTTTACTTTTTTTATGAACTCACTTTGTGGTGTTTACAGGTTTGTATACTGCATACGTACACCCAATAGCGTAACGTATTGTTTGTACTATTACGCAACAATAATGATGTCGATGAACGTATCAAATGTTTAAGACTGTAAATTGGAAAACTTACGTGGTATAATTTATCGAGGCTGCATTTATGGCAACTACCTTTCTGTTTTGCCAAACTGCTAGGTTCCAGGGACATAAGGAAGCGGTAGAGGAGGTTAAAAACACACCCAAACACACACGCATGTATATATATATATATATATATATATATATATATATATATATATATATATATATATATATACATGTGTGTGTGTGTGTGTATGTGTGTGTGTGTGTATGTGTGTGTATGTGTGTATGTATGTATGTATACAGACTAAGGGTTAAATGTCGTGAAACTTGGATTCTCTTCTCCAGATATATTCCGGCATTGGCTTGGATCCCGGCAGAGTTGATAGCCCAGTATTCGGGTTGAGTGCTTCTCTGGATATACCTCAACTTCACACCCAACTGAACTTAGCCATTATCTCTCTCTATCTATCTATCTATCTCTTTCTTTCTTTCTCTCCCCTCTCTGTCTTTTTTCTCTCACCCCTCTCTCTCTCTATATATATTCAAACAGATGCACACGCATACACATGACATGCTTCTTTTCAATTTGTTTCACCAAATCCACTCACAGAGATTTGGCTGGTCTAAACTTATAATGAAAGCTACTTACCGAAGGTTCCACTTAGTGGGATTGAACCCGTAACTATAAGGGTGGGAAACAAACTTAACACGCTACCACGAATGAACCTGCTTATAATAAAGATATGCAATGCATTTGATTATATTGACAACATGACCATTCAAATTTAAAAACACATTTCTCCAGAAAATTAGTAGCATTGCCGAATATATATTATTAGTTAACTTCCCTCGCTTTACGTCAGAATATTTTGATCAGATAGAATTTTCTGGACAGTACTAACAGGGAAATAGTTCAGAAGATCTATTTCATGAGAGATAACATTTTATCTATCGATTTACATATTTGTCTACTCATACTAATACTTACACAATAAGGTTATCAGCCTGCGATGTCTCATAACCCTTCCTTGTCATCACTTATGTATTACATAGCCACAGTCGCATCTCGAAAACTAGCCAAAATTTTCAGCCGCGAACTTTCGTTATGCATCCTGTAAAACTTCAAGGGATATTACATTATTTACATTATTTACGTCATTTACATTTGACGGATATGTGTCCTTATCTTGTTTGTTGTTAACACCGTTTCGGCTTATATACCCTCCAGCCTTCTTCAGGTGTCTTGGGGAAATTTCGAACCTGGGCTCTCACTTCTAAGGTATTTTCGATCTTATTATTATTATTATTATTATTATTATTATTATTATTATTATTATTATTATTATTATTATTATTGTTGTTGTTGTTACTTTTGTTCAGGTCACTGCCTGGAATCGAACTCAGAATCCTAGGGTTAATAGCATATGGCGTAATGATTAAGCGCGCGGGCTACTAATCACAAGATTCCGAGTTCGATTCGAAACAGTGACCTGAACACCACCACCACCACCACCACCACCGCCACCACCACCGCCACTACCACCACCACCACCACCACCACCACCACCACCACCACCACCACCACCACCACCACCAACAACAACAACAACAACAACAACAATAATAATGATAATAATAATAATAATAATAATCATCAATGATCTAGCCATACCAGTCGTGACTTACAGTTTAAATATCGTTAACTGGTCAATTACTGAAATATGTAATATTGACAGAAAAATACTAAAACTTTTGACAATGCATAGAATGCACCACCCTAAGGCAGATATAGAACGTCTTTATCTGCCAAGAAAAGAGGGAGGCCGAGGACTTCTACAGCTGGCATTATCAATGAAGGTAGCCACAATTGGCCTAGACACCTATCTGAAAAACTCTGAGGACTGGATGCTAAAACTTGTCTCAAAACAAGAAAGCAAGAAAGCAACTTACTCACTAACAAAACAGGCAAAGGACTATCTAAGTGAATTCCAATTGCAACAAATTCAAGAATTAGATGAACTAGAAACACCCGCAGAAAAAGCTAAGCGCTTGAAAACCCGTGCTAAAATTGCTGCCTTAGATATTATGACTAATAAAGGGCATGGAAAACCTCTGAATGGCAAATACCCAAAGAGAGCGAATAATGCAGATATTGACAAAGCCCTTACCCATCAATGGCTAATGGCCTCTGGCTTGAAATCAGAAACAGAGGGGTTTATCATAGCAGCCCAAGATCAATGCCTACCTACAAAGAACTACCAGGCCAACATATTAAAGAACGGCAGCTCCCCATTATGTCGTAGATGCCAACAACAAAATGAGACCATCGATCATGTTGTCTCCATGTGCAGTCTGCTTGCGCCTACAGAGTATCTCAACAGGCATGATAGAGCTGCACAATATATTCACTGGGGAATATGCAAAAACCTGGACTTGCCCCATGATAAAAACTGGTGGGAACACAAACCACCCCCAGTACTTGAAAATGATCACATTGCACTCCTCTGGAACTTCACCATTCAAACTGACAGAAAGATAGACGCAAATAGGCCAGACATCATACTGAAAGACTTCAGACAAAAATCATGCTCCCTCGTTGATATGACTGTCCCAATCGATATAAACGTATCTGTCAAGACCTACCAAAAACTGAGCAAATATAAAGATCTTGAAATAGAAATTAGCAAAATGTGGAACCTGAAGACTAAAACAATACCTATTGTCATAGGTGCCCTGGGAATGACAGCGAAACGGGCTGATTACTACCTAGCTCAGATACCAGGAAACCCCAAAATGGCTGAAGTTCAAAAGATAGTGTTCATGGGAACTGCCCATATCCTACGTAAAATACTGTCTATGTGATCTCAAATTTTAAAACGAACACAATCCAAATATATGGTACCCTAGGCATAACACCTACATCAACTTCTAACTTGTTGTCTCTTGAGGTCTCTGGGTGAGACTTGGATCCAACTTGTACAAATGCAAAGCAAAAGTCAAACATAAAATAATAATAATAATAATAATAATAATAATAATAATAATAATAATAATAATAATAATAATAATAATAATAATAATAATAATAATGATAATAATAATAATAACGAAAAATATCTTAGGAATGAGAACCCAGGTTGAAAATTTCCCCAAGATGAGGGCAAATATCCGTTAAATGTAAATAAAGTACATAATTCCTCATTTCTTAAATATAGAACTGTTCAAAGTATTTCTAGTGCAGTTTAACTCACATCGTAATCAGAAAAGAGTTTCAGTTTATTCATGATTCATTTCCAATGCATCAAAAAATTATTCAATCAACAGAAAATTAATATTGAAATTCTTCTGTCCCAACCCGTCTGTCTTTTCCTCTTTCTTCTTGCTTTCTCTTCTTGCTCTTTCTTTCCTCTCTTCTCTTTCACACTCTCTCTGTGTATATATATATATATATATATATATATATATATATATATATATATATATATATATATATATATATATATATATAATATATATATATATATTTATCTCTGTATCCTCTGTCGCTACTAGAAAGAGTATTCAATCCCATGATCTAGGAAAGGGTATATAGCTTCGAATGTTACACATTCCTCTATAGTCTTCTCGGTTAACTCTACTGGGCACATCGAGTTTATTTTTAACCCTCCAGTAAAGGTGTAAAATCTATAGAATAAACACCTCCCCTATATGATTCATGAAGACACACACACACATACACACAAACACACACATATGTTAAACGAGAATGTCGATCTCATCGATCTCTGCGAACCATTGAACGTCATGGTCCATCCCATCATCCAGACAAACCTATACAAATGGGAATTTAGCCATAACATCTCCTCCTCTCGCGTGCTTGTTATAGAAATAATTGCAATCCTAACACGAACCCAGTAGAGACGTAAAAGAGCAATGCACTCTAATGAATCTATGTTTAATTATACAGTATTCCTATGATACCTATTTACAGCTATGTGAAGTGAGTCAGATATAATTAAAATTGCTTGGTCATGAAATGATCTTAGCACCACTGACATTTCGGGCAATTAAGGCAGCGGCTTCGTTAACAGCTCGAATGGATTCAGGCTTATTTTATTTCCTTTTTTTTATTTGTTTAATACCGGATGTTGACAGGAATAGCATCGACGATTATAAGTTTCTGAAATCACAATTATTGTTTTTGCGTGTTTTTGACGTAGAGAATGACAACAATATTGTGTTTCGTTGAGCGCAGGACACATATATATCGCTTGCTGTTTCCTTCCCGTTGGCGTCATGCATGAGTGCAAGTTATACGTATATACTTACGCGTTTCCATATAAAGCTCTTACGCACACGTATAAATGACTGGTAAACGTGTTTTCTATTCATATGACACACTGTACTACACAGTATTTCTAATGATCTAGCCAAAATGGACATATTTATCGACATACAAGCAATATTTTTATTGCTATGCTATGACTTCGTCGGCAATGAAGGAGAAAATAACCGGGCAGGATTTAGTTCTACACTTCCAATTCATTAATGGTCACTACCCAATGTCATGGCCCAAGGCGAAAATGGAATATGCGGACGCGAATCTGGGCGAATCCCACATATGATGCAATAACATCACACCCGCACACACACGCACGCACGCACACACTCACACACGCACACACTCACACGTACAAATACAAATATATACACACACACGGCTCAGTGGTTAGAGCGACTGGTTTACGAATATAGGTTAGAGAGTTTTATTGCCGGACCGGGCTATGTGTTGTGATCTTGAAAGAGACAATTTATGTCGTGTTGCATCATTTCACTCACCTGAAAAATGAGTTGCGACGTCAGTGGTACGCAGCTTTACCGGCCTTTTACTTTCCGTTGGACAACATCGGTGGTGTGGAGGGGGGAGACCGGTATGCAAGGGTGACTCTAGTCCTCTAGAAATAAATTTGCCCACTCTTAAACTGTACTTTGGAATGGGGTCGATTTGTTCGACTAAAAGCGGTGCTCCAGCATTTCAAATGACTGAAACAAATAAAAGAATAAAATAAAAGAAAAAGAAATGTAAATTTTGCAAAATTCATGCATTGAATTTTGTAAATCTCTGAAGAGGCCTAGTGAATCATGCACGTACCCCCATTACATAATTTGCATCTACTAATTACTCCAGCGTACTGGAGTTATATAGATAGAATGGGGCATGCCAACACTAGGCCAAAACAGCTGTAAGAGACTCCATCTAAGAATATCTGAAGAAGGAATTGTAATTCCGAAATATCATCGGACTATAGGTAACCAAATTATAACAGGTATATAGTTCATTTTTTGTGTTACACTGCATTATTGTACCATTCTAAACTTTTTATTCTTTATATATATATATATATATATATATATATATGCACACACCCATTCTTTCGTTTTATTCTTAACTTCCCAACATATTGTACATCTCTTTTCACTTCTCTTGCTTATCTTAAATTCTCAATGCACTTACCTTCCTTTCTTAACGGACTAATTGTTCTCATTATACTTAAGCTTAAAAATAAAATTGCTGGAAGACTAATCCATTGATAAATATACAAAAAATGTCTTGGACTTGTCGCAGCGACTATGATATATGACACCTAATGATTAAACAGGAACCAGGAAGCGAGAGACAGAAACATAGAGGGAATCATAGAGTATGGGAGAGAAAGATACGAGACAAAAGGAATGTTGATGGATATAATTAGCGGGAGGGAGTGAAAGAGAAACATGATTGTTAAAAAGCGAATGAAAGAAATAGAAGAAAGAGAGAGAAATGTTAATACATAAGTGAGAGAGAGAGACATATCAAAACATATTAAAAAATGAAATATTGAAGGATAATCGGTGGAAAATTATGGAGTGTTTTGAATATAAAATTAAAATGAAATGTGAAAAAAAGGAAAAACAAAGAAATGAACAATAACATATCAAAACATAAAATATTTGGAACAAGATGGAGCGCAATTTCTAGGAGTCTAAGGGGACATCTCAGCTCTCATATATTTTCTATTCTCACATCAGCCGTAAGGGGTATTGAAAGTTATTATCAGTCGATCAGAAATGGTCTACATAAATCAAAATCACTAAAGGTGTAATAGACGAGACGAAATAACAATAATGATGATGATGATGATGACAACAACAACAACAGCAGCAATGATAATGATAATAATAATAATAATAATAATAATAATAATAATAATAATAATAATAATAATAATAATAATAATAATAATAATAATGATAATAATAATAATGTAGCTGCTATATTTCTTAGAGTTGTTGACGTGTTTTGGTTGATTTTATGATCGCTGCTGTAGTTTTTTAATGTTGTTGATTTTCATATGTTCGCATCATAATTTTTGCTCTAAATTTATCAACGGCAGCAGCAGCTTGAGAAGAAATGCGAACAGCTAGACCATTCTCATTATAAACACAATGCCTATATTTAACAATCATATTTCTTTCCATCATCATCATCATTCTCATGAAAGTGTACTTGTCTCAAATACCTTCATTGAGGCTGAAATTTTTCATGTTTTAAAAAGAACTATGGGCAGAGATTCGTAATTCTGAAACATTGGGTGCTCGACAGCTCTTTTATTTCCCCATTGATACCAAGAATAGTTGTAGGTCTTCTTAAGATGAGAGACACAGAACATAATTATCTGTGATGAGATGTTCACTCCCCATGAAGCTTAATCCATCTACAACATACTGAAAGCGAACTTAGGAGTACTATTCCCCGTCATGCGGCTATGCTGGGACATTGCCCTGATAGGCCTCAGTCGAAATAATAGACCATGTCACTTTTTTTTCATTTTCAAATTTGTTACTTACTGTATCTTTCATTTTTGCCGGACTGCTAAGTTACGTAGATGTAAACGAATCCACGCAATGACCCACCTACATCTATGAAATGCACTAATAAATCTTTCGACTGTTCGGGACTGTAGTAAAATTTTACCCAAAATGCCTTTCGGCGTCGACAAAATAACTGCCAGTTGTGCACTGGGGTCGATGTAATCGATTATTATTATTGTTCTTGTTAATTTAAGAGCCGTTAGCTTTGTGGGTTGTTGCCGAAGCTGAACGTGTTTAAAACCTTCATAATAATATTCCAATTTGTATTCCTTACTTGCCCGATAGGGCGAAATATTTAAAGAAGTGGTGGGGAATTAGAAACGTAGAAAAACGTTCGAAATGTGGTCTTTTTTTCGATGGGATATGCAGAAATATTTTGAAGGTGAAAAAATGTGCGGCAGTCATCCCCTACCATACAATGATAGAGAACAAGTACAAATAAAAATTACAACGGAAGTATCAGTAGAAACATGCTGCACGTGCCAGAAGTGTAAAATGTCCAACTAAGAAGCTCCTAAAATCACCGTTTTGCATTGCTACCGTTACAGTAGCATTTTAACAGAACAATCGAAATCGTCAACGCTACCGCCATCTCAATAAGAAGTAATAATGGTATTGATACCTATGATGCTAAAAGCACAGTTTTCAAATTCATATGTTGTAAACAATATGCATGATCACTTAAAAGAGGCAGAGAAAAACATTCACAGAGTATAGCAGAGAAAAAGTGTGCTCAAAATATGGCAGCATCTTTTTAAAACAATTACGTGTAGATACTTATCGACGAAAGGACACAACATGAATCATATACATTCAGACATAGAACCGTGTTTCATTAATATATGGCAAGTCATTAATTCGGTCGAACATGATCATAATTTCCGCTATGTCTGAGTTATATTCTACTCGGAAATCTTCGAGCAGATGCACTACACCGACCTGCTGTGAACTGAAATATTTACACTAGTAACAAATTAGCTGGAACGAAGACTGATCCCAAAGTAAAATCACAAATATACCAATAGCTCTAGACTTGGAGAGGTAATGCAATATGTAGGCATGCATCAACTTAGCACGTTGCTACAACAACTTTCGTATGAGAAATCGGGTTTGGACGGGGATGGAAATATTGATTCAATTGGAACCTAAGAGATAGCAAAAGAATATAAAACACCTTGTTGCTACAGCTGTAGAAGCATTAATCATATCAAAGTTTTCTGTCCGCAACAACATCAAAAATAACATTAAATGACAGCTGAATGAAGGCATCCACTAATTCAAGCATAAATTAAACAGCCCCAAAAGAAGCAAGCAGAGAAATAACCACAGCAAGAAAAAACAACTGCATGCAGCTGCAACAGCAGTGTATAATTATCTCTAAGAGTGGAAACATCACATGCAACAATGATAAATGTGGAAATAACTGCAACGAAAGTTATAAGACAAATACCACGTTCATCAGCCAACCACAGCCGTCATTGAAGACCTCAGAGGAGTAAAAATATCAAAAACAAGAATGCAGAAGCACTGAAGACGTGCGCTGCGCCCTTGTGAGCAATGCGACATGCCTGTATTGTCTATGGATCGGTGAGGAGCATAAAAAGCACAATGTTACAGATGAATAGAAGAAAAATATTGTCCCACCAGTGGCATAGATGGCAATGCTGCTGCTACTGATGATAATGACGACGACAACGACGACGATGATGATATTCGCTTTCTGATGTGTTGTGGTTTTAACAGGGCATATATCTATATATACATATATATATATATATATATATATATATATATATATATATATATATATATATATATATATATATGTATGTATTCACTAAACACTACACACATTTTTGGCTCTCCTTGTTTCTCAACCTGCTTTATTTCTGTGTTTCTTTCTGTAGAAGAGCCTAGGCTCGAAACCTTAAAGACTTTTTTTTTCAATTCCCCAGCATTATATTAATACATCTGTTTGTTTTCTACACCACCTGTCTTCGTCTTTTGTTTTTTTTTTAAATTCTCCCTATATATATATACTCACACATACACATATATACGCCCACATACATATGTGCATATATGTATATGTATATATATATATATATATATATATATATATATATATATATATATATATATATATATATATATATTTATTTATTTATATGTACGTATGTATGTATATATACAAAAAAGCAACACCATAATCCCTTTTGGTGACGTATATACATTTATAGACGGCTGATTGTTTTAAATGCTTTACAGTTGTTTTCATCGAGCTTTATTTTTTGCTTTAATAGCCCGACTTTTCAGAATATCGGTAAATGTAGTTATTCATTGCTATACATCGAACTATGAATATCGACTTAGTAAATGAAAAGTAGATGCTGGATATTAAACAACCAAGCAGGAAGATATGCACTTGTCGTTCTCGTGGGTTGCCACTGGTAACATGTTGGCCTCTCTCTGATATGTATCAAGTTACATATTTACGAAGATACTTTCCCGCGAAAACATATGGGTACACACACATCTCTATACATATCTATGCGCATATACATACACCCACAACTTCGGTGACACACGCTCGCACACACACACACACACACACACACACACACACACACACACACACACACACACACTCACGCACTCTTTATTCGCTCTATGTATCCTCATAATTTCTCACACGCAGGCACAGACAATTCTTTTTTTAACATATATATTACAAGCTATTTTTGTATTTATTAACATTTAAGATTGTTTGTTGTTTTCTCAATCCAGCCAGCATTCATAATTTTCAAGAGCGATATAATTAAAAACGATAAACGCCGGAGTAGTATGCTAATCAAAATGGAAATAGGTTCTTTGCTCAAGTGACGCTAAAGAAAATTCCAATTTAATTAACATTTTGTGCAGTACATTTCATTGATTAATGTTACACCAAGTGCTTCAACATTTTGCTGAAGTATAAATAGCAGAATGGAAGGCTGGGACAGATAGACAGAGAAAGCGAAGGAGAGAAAGACAGAGCGAGTGAGAAATATATAGTGTTTTTTAATCGAGGTGGAAGGGGGAATCGTAAAGAAAATTAACCACATACAGCCATAATTGTACTGTACAAGCTTTCCTTGGTCTAGGTTAAGCCGCACACCTTGTCGGCATGTGCATGTGTCTCCTACTTTAGACAGGCTCCCTAAACCCTTGTCAGTGGACGTGAAAAACGGAGTATATATATCTGTGTGCGTGTCTAAAATGCCTAAAAGGTGTACTGGAATCGATTCGTTCTACGAAAACTTTCAAAGAGACAATACAGCATTACCGTACTCAAAAGACTTTGACAGAAAAAATACACATACATGCACACCTACGTATACGTTAATATATATATGTGGGAGAATTTACGAAAAAATCAACAGACGAAGACAGGTGGTGTAAACAACAAATGGATGTATTAGTTTAACGTTCGTATATAAATAAATATATGTATATAGGTATATATATATATATATATATATATATATATATATATATATATATATATATATATATATATATATATATATATATATATATATATATATATATATATATATATATGTGTGTGTGTGTGTGTGTGTGTGTGTGTGTGTGTGTATGCTTATATATATATATATATATATATATATATATATATATATATATATATATATATATATATATATATATATATACATATATACTGACATAGCGCGGCAGTCCTCTTAGGGACATTGTTACTGTTGTTTTAGCCCCAGGAAAACATCTTTTCTAGCTGGCTAACGACACACACTCTGTGTCCGTATAGATGATTTGCAAGGAAAATCATCGCTACCATCTCTAGCCTTACGTAATACTAACAGACCTAGATTTCTAGATGTCATCCATCCTCAATGTGAGAGATTTACCAGCTAGTGGAGAAAACTATCTCCAATCGCTAATACTACATATTCTTTAAGGGACACACACTCGCTGGTCTCATATCGAGATAAACATGTTTTTAATCTCTGAGCGAGAGAAATACAGTAACTGTACCGGATAGTAAAATTTAAATATGCCAACATGTTCTGTCTGTCCAGTAAAGGATAAGGTTGCTGTTGCTTTGGCCCCAGGAAAAAAAAAAAACTTTTCCAGCTGGCTCTAGACACACACTCAGTGTCCGTATACAGCATTTTAAACGGAGGCCATCACTCCCATCTCTAGCTTTACGTGATACGTACAGAACGAGATTTCTGGATATTATCCGTCCTCAGCGTGAGGCAATCGCCATTTAGTAACGAAAGCTGTGAGGATATCTTCAAAAATGCTTTATGAAAGTGTACGCATCTGTCTCCATTTTAGATGAGAATACACACACACACACAAACACATATATAGATACACAATCATATACATATGTGAATACGGCTATACATATGTATATATATATATATATATATATATATATATATATATATATATATATATATATATATATATATATATATATATATATATATATATATACACATACATACACAAACACCTATATATATATATATATATATATATATATATATATATATATATGCGCTCCACGTTATAAGGCAAATCAACCTTCTCTCAATAAATAAATGTATGTTCGTTGAAGACAAGTTGTTTTCCCACTGACTGTTGGCAACATTTTCACCATCACAAATTATTAGCCAAGTGTAATGGAATTGATAATTTTGTCAGCACATATATTTATTTAATTCAACATTAAAGGTTTAACAAGTTATTCTTAAACGATTTAATGGTAAACATGATAATACTTCGAATGAAAACTATCATGACATTATGATGTCATACAGCTCCTAATGTTTGATGTATGATCCTCCACATGCAATAAACTTCCTTACGCGCTGGTCTATTGAATTTATTTAGTTGATGATATCCTCTTGAGCAGCATCTAGAATAGCATCCCAAAGACCAACTTTACTTGAAAACTGCCATACATCTTGGTAAACGCGCTTCTCCAGGACACACCAAATGTACTCGATCGGGTTTAAACCAAATGATAAAGGTGGCCACTCCATCAAACGACCTCGAGAAATACCTATTTCCTGCAGGTATTCCATAGAATTCTTCATTGCATGAGACGGAGCATTATCGTGCATGAAGACCTTCTTTCTCCTTAAAGAAAGTTTGTGCTTTTTGAGCCACAGTTGGAGATTGTCCTTTACTCTAAGAAGGTAGCATGTTTTCGATGTCATCTTAATGTCATCTGGGACTTTCCATGGCCCGACCACCATACCATCAACGATGCAAGCCTAAACATGATCCCACCTCTCCCCAGTTGGCGCATCGAACGATGAGGACTGTTCCCGCTGATTGATACCCAAACTTTACTCCAGCGATCTAGTCTGTCAAGGGTAGCATATCATTCCTCAGTGAACAGAACCGTTGAAAACTCTATGTTCATCTATTATTCTGCCCATTTCAGTCTCTTCTGCTTACGAGCAATCTTCAGATGGAGCTTTTAAACTAGTTTCACATTCCTAGCTACCTGCTTCAAGTGAGGACACCTGATAGATTTCGATACATCTTCCCTGCCACAACATTTGAAGAGTTCTTTCCTTATCAGGCATGGGTTCCGCACAACTTCCCTTTTCACACGTGAAAAAGTATGATTTGAAGCAACCCACGATTTATCATTATCTACACTCGAAAGGGCAGAAATATGAGACTGCACAAAGTTCTTCATTGTTCGGTGATCTCTTCCCAGTATTTTTGATATTTCTATGGTCACTTTACCTTTTCCTAGCTCCGACACGATGGTAGACTTCGCATTAGTGGTAAGTTCACGCTTTAGACCCATAATGACACTTAAATTGGGCACGCGCCTAATAATTTCGGCCAGCAGAAATGTTGCTGCTACATGTTAAAGGCCGCCGTTTGTTTTTGACCGCGCAGATCCGATTTATTTTTACAAAATATGCACAGATATGTGTTTCCAACATTCTGTGGGAAAATAACTGGTTTTGAACGAATATACATTTATTGAAAAGGGTCGAGCGATAAAAACTGGAACCTCTATTGGAAGGTGGCTGTAGATTTACAAGCGTGCCAGGACTCTTCCTTTTCCAAGTTACTAAAAAACCCCAGATATTTTAAGTGGTATGAAACTGCTTACATACATACATACATACATACATACATATATATATATATATGTATATATATATATATATATATATATATACATGCATACATACATACATACATACACACATACATACATATATATACATACATGCATACATACAATAAACTTGATATAATGATTTGGGATAGAGAAACTGCGTTTAGTTGTGGAAATCAGTTGCCCAGCGAATCTTAACATTGTGCTGAAGATCAGTGAAAACGAGAAAAATCTGCAATTGCTCTATATAGATCAGAAGTTCAGGTTTATACCTGTAATTATTGGGGCCCTGGGATATTTAACACAGTGCATAAATAACAATCTTGAGAAATTACGTTTCTCACAACCAGAAAGGAGAAAGCTGATTTGAAGACTACAAATCTGAGCCACGATTGAAACTGTAAAATCTATAAGATATTCCAAAAATTTATTATTTAAGTATATATGAGTTTGTCTAGATATTCAAGTATATGCATGACAAGGCATACATGAAAGGACATATACTAATCGACACATATACATACATACATAGATACATACATACATACATACATACATGCATACACACAAATACTCTGTTGATGTTGAAATTTTAGAATCGGTCTCTTTCTCTATTGGCAAGAAATTTTGAAATAAAACTGTATAATGACGTACGTATGCAGTTATCCTTATAGAACTTTCATACGTTATTAATAATGAATGAGTATATACATGTCTTTTTTAAAATAACGACACTGTTAAATTCTGACATACAAGAAAGAGGAACTCTTTGATATTAGTACGCAGCTTTATCGTCGTTTATTAAATATTTATAATTATTGTAAAACTTAGCATACACCTCAGTGTACACGTACATTTAGCACACTAACCTTTTCTTTTTCTACTTATTACAAAAGCAATTATTATTCATCAATATTATTTAAAAAAATGTTTTCTGTAGTAGCAATTCTATGTCTTACATCTGACATTACTTCTCTACTACTTGCGCCTTTAGTTTTCATATGAGATTGTCTTAATAAACATCATGTAAAACACTCCTTTTCTAAATAAGGTCTTTCATTTCAAGGGATTAACATACAGTTCGTATAAATTAATTCAGTGTTCATTAAATTAGGCCAATTGATTTTCAATAATATAATAAAGAGATTAATTATATTACTGAAATTCGCAGACTTCATATATATTCGTATGCTTTACATTTTTCAACTATCTCGTTCTTCTTCGCTACTGCATCGTTCTGTATCAATTTTGCAATGCTAATAATTTATCACGCACACACGCTATCACACTCGCATGTGTATACACACGCTTATAACCACATATTTATGTTTATGTTCTTGATATTATTTTTGATAATATTACTTATTTTAGTCACCGGAACGTTTGCCCTGCCGAGGCTCAGACTAAAGTAATTTCTCCACGGATATTGATTTGAATGCATTCTTTTAACTATTGTTGTTATCGTTAGGCCTAACTCATCGTAAGGTAAATACCACAATGAGTGATATATAAAATATAGTGGAGAAGGCTAGCCACTGGATTTGGTTAAATACATACGATGAGCGATGGCTAGAGAAATATTGAGTTTATTTAATAACTAGTTGATCTAGCAAGCGGGCCTCATATCAGTGAGCGGGGCCTCATATCAGTGAGCGGGGCCGGTGCGCATTGAAACCGTCTAGAGTTAGGCCCCGGAACGGTGCGCATTTTCTCCTGATGTCTCCATACACTTGCTAGCTTCCGGTATGCGGAGTTCTCGCCTGGTAGCACTTGCATGTGCAAGTTGTTTGCAAGACATTTTTATCTCTAATTCCACTTGCTGTATGACAGGACATTTGATTTCTTCCTGAAGTTTGGGAGTATTTTGTAAATTATTATGATGCAGCGTCAATACCCTTGAGAATGTCCATTTAGAGTGAACAAAAAACGAAATATGAACATGGCATTTTACAATTGAAACCAAATCAAAGAAAAAAAAAACGTCCAGTTACATTAGCGCACTCACATTAAATACATGCACTATATTTGGACGTAGATTCTTTAAAATGGTGAAATTGCAAAAAAGAAGTATTAAACAGGAGATTGAAATAGAAAATATGTTATGACTAGAATCATAGAAACATTAATAACTAGATACACGTGATTCTTACTAGGGGTCCAGATATATGTTTATTTTATTCAATGTGTTTCATTTCGATCCCAGTCCTTTACCATTAATATTGATCGTTTGGACATCACTTTTGCGCAGCAGCAAATATATTTTACGCTATCTTTATGCATACGTCTAAGTGGCCATTGCGATTCGTTACAGAAGTGAAGGAGTATGAGATACTCATGAGAAGAAATAACCGCAAAATATTGATATCCGTCGCCCTCGTCAACTTCCGGTGCGATTTCGTTTTGCCCAGCTTTAGAAGTATGGTGTACTTTTAAGATGATAGCCCTTAGATTATCTCCCTTCGACAAGCTATCGCACCCCTATAACGCATAACAACACACATTAAGTATATGGTAATAATTATATATGGGCTTCTGTGTTCTGATGCCCGGTATGTCTCCCATCCTTTATACGAATGCAGACCCATGTTACATGCCTTTATGCCAATCGGTACTTCCATCATAAGATCAATAGAGGTCAATGAAGTAATTAGGAAACAGAAATATTTATTGAGATTGCAATGATAAACGAAACCTGTTGAAGTCTGTGCCACGATATGGCTTCACGCCCATTGGCTGAGTCCAGTAAAATCAATAGCATAACACAAATGTTTATTATTAGGTAAGAGCTAGTGCTTTACATGTGCTTTGTTTATTAATAATATATGAGTTACTTTTCAATAAAAGCCAGTTTCTTATGTTCGTTGCCGTTATATAAACAGTGGTATATGCGCGAGGACTTGGTGGTTAGTTGTACATTTAACTTACCAGAGTGGTTAGAACTGTAAGCTGTGGCGAAGACTACTAAACCAGTAGAGCGAGAACTAATCGAAAAGCCTTTGGTATGTTCATTGATGTCAAGGTAAACATTTGCACCAAATATACAATAGTGTGCCCTTTCCTACACAAGGCTTCGCCACTATACAGAAATCATGTGTGTGTTGTAGTCTAACTGCTGTTACATTCGTGGTAGCACCTCCATATGTTGAAGACGACAGAGGAATCTACATTTCGAATATATAAATCTTCCCCATGAGTTGGTGATGCTTTTACTGCGTAAAAGAAACTAATTTTTCCATATTGGCAATTTTCGTACGTTTCTGTATTAAAAAAAACTTTGTCCCTCACGCATATAATATACTGAGTTCAAACACGTCACCTAATTATGAATGTCCTTGCAATTTATAGACAAACCTCCCTTAGTATTAACAAGCAATAATTAGTTTTAATACGATGAATTAAATGAAATTTGGGTATTTAAAATCAGAACTTTGAAGCGAAGGGACTAATGCTGCAGATTAATTTATTTGCTATCACACATTTTTAGATATAGATGAAAACAATATCCTTAGGCTTTGAGTAAATTTCTAAACGTTGCCTGACAGAAATGACATTGGTACATTATTTTGAATGTTGCATTAATATCATATAAGAAAACCTTTATTTTACCAGGGATTATACGAGCAATTTTTAAAGAAAAATTACCGTCTTAAATATATGGAAACCCGAGAACAGTAACAGATATTTTCACTAATAAAAATTGTACTTAATCAACTCGAGTAAAATTCCAAGTGAAAGCTTCTAGTACACCTATAAGGAAATTTGCCTTAATTAACGGTGGGTAAGAATTAATATCAATATAACTCAACAATCGAGGGGATGCTGAAAAGTTCCCGGCAGTAAGTAAAATAAAATAGAGGAGGATCAGTTAATTACAGTTTAATTCAACACATTCTCCTCTCAGATTCCCACCTTAAAAACCTTAAAAAGAAATCGGAATGTTGAGTCTCCAACAAGACCTTTTGCGAAACCCTTTAATTAGGAACTTTTCAGAAACACCTCGTATGCATATCTATATACAGCGTGTCTCTGTATAACTATCACTATCTAGCTAGCTATCGCAATGTGTATGTGCGTATATATATATATATATATATATATATATATGTATATATATATATATATTAATAATATAAACTTAATCAAAAGATTAAATGTGGTACTTAAAATGTTTGAGGCACCAGAATTTGGTAGGATAAAAACCAAAAACAAAATCAAGCGATTTGGTGAATAAAAATTTAAAGTTAAGCAACAAAAATGCAATAGCTTATAGTAGTACGTACGTTTCATACAAGCTCCATTTATTCATGTGGTGAGAACAATATCGCAATGTGTATGTTTTTTAGTGTAATTTTGCTACCTCTGGTAACTATTAACGTATTTAAATTATCAAAGGTCTTAATAACTGAGATAATATTAATATATACATAAACTAATATATATATATATATATATATATATATATATATATATATATATATATATATATATATATATATATATATATATATATATATATATATATATATATATATATATATATATGAGTGTTTGGAGGTGAAGTACAGGAATTATCTATTAGAAAAAATAATAAGGTACTCAGATATATGGATGGTTGTACATTTACAGATTTTTATTAATATGTCACATGTATTTATAAATTAGCGCTTGCATTTATTCTTGTAGATTCTCTAGGTTTAATTTTTCTTCAGAGAATTTGTCTCTTTTATAGTATTATTGAATGTGTAGGGTGGAGAGATTTATATAGGATAACAAAAGATGGTGAGGAGTGGGGGGAAAAGTGAGAGAGAGAGTGTGTGTGTTTTGTGTTGGTGTGTGTTTTGTGTTGGTGTGTGTGTTTTGTGTTGGTGTGTGTGCGTGCGTCTATGTGTGTGCCTGTGTATCTGAAAGGAGTGTCAATGAGAAAGAGAAGGAAAGGTGAAAGAAGAAAGAAGAAAATTGTGTTTACAGCTGGTCAGTTCTTTCAATGGCAACTTGATTCTTGGCCTTTAAAAAAGGGAAAACCAGGTGGCTTTTTAAGGTGGGGCATTGTTGGGAAGAAAGTTGTTTTTCCAAGAAGTTGCCATCATTGTCCAGTGAGAAAGAATGTGGGTGTGTTTTTGGGTGCGTGTGTATATGTGTGTGTATGCGCGTGTGTTTGTGTGCCTGTGTATCTGAAAGGAGTGTGAATGGAAAAGAGAAGGAAAGAAAGAAGGAAGAAAGGAAGAAGAAGGAATTGTGTTTACATCTACACAGCTAGTTAGTTAAAAAAAGGATGGAGACGAATATGAAAACCAAGTTAACCAGGTTCAATTCTAGTTGGTACAAAAATGCCCCACTATCTGGGTTTCTTGCCTTTTTTAGGCTCGGTTGTTCCAAAGTTGAATAATGATTAAGAATAATGATATATTGTGATGAATTAATGAGTGAGGTATCTAAATATTGGTAAGTTCAGTCATAGGCATAGATAAAAAATAAATATAAAATATAAAATAGCATTTCTGTAGTCATTTACCAATATAAATTGGCAAATGCTGCCATTGTTTTAGATACTGAAATAACAAGTTCTAAAATAATTTTGGATTCACTTTAGGGATCAAATCCGTTATGGAATAAAAATACGTAAATATAATTACAAAGACAGAGAAAGTATTTGTAAAGGTATGAAAATACAAAGATAGTGAAGTATGTGAAAGGATGAAAGTTGTTGGTGAAATATAAAAAAGAAAATTACTGTTTACTTTACAAATTTGGTCCTTCATCCAGTACAATTTATTACAGAAATAGTGATAGTTCACCGGTCATAGCTATATAGATACACTTGCACACACACATACACACACAAATATATATACACACACACACACACATATATATATATATATGTGTATATATATATATATATATATATATATATATATATATATATATATATATAAATACACATACACGCACACATATATACATATATACACACGCATATATATATATATATATATATATATATATATATATATATATATATATATGTGTATGTGTGTGTGTGTGTGTGTGTGTGTGTGTGTGTGTGTGTGTGTGTGTGTGTGTGTAAATATATAAAAACATAAAGATAAAGAGACCAAAGGTAAGGCTGGAGGAGTATTTTATGGATACAGTCTTACAGCTGTTTCTGGGAAGTTCCAGTACTTTCCCTTCATCGGAGACAGAAAAAATAAAGTTATCTATTATTATATCCATAGGCGGATTTGTTTAGTATGAAGTGGTAAAGAGTGTGATGTGCTGAAAAAAGAGAGAACAGTACTTGAAGTGTAGTTTCATTCCAGTGGTAAATATCCGTGGAGAAATCCGTGCAAAGTAATCCTTGTGTGGATAATCCGGAAATTCAACTTTCGCTGCAACATAAATTTCCGGATTATCCACACAAGGATTACTTTGCACGGATTTCTACACGGATATTTACCACTGGAATGAAACTACACTTCAAGTACTGTTCTCTCTTTTTTCAGCACATCACACTCTTTACCACTTCATACTAAAAATATCCGCCTATGGATATAATAATAGATTACTTTATTTTTTCTGTCTCCGATGAAGGGAAGTACTGGATCTTCCCAGAAACAGCTGTAAGACTATATCCATAAAATACTCCTCCAACCTTACCCTTGCTCTCTTTATCTTTTTGTTTTTATATATTTACATATACTCACGCTAATACACGACTTATAATACCCAATCCTGTTCATACAATGACTGGGGCAAACTAGTCGGTATACAGCACTTACTCGGTATTACCTGTATCCTCCTGGGTTTGGTTAAATCCAATACCCTCTTCAACCTTATATATATATATATATATATATATATATATATATATATATATATATATATATATATATATATATATATATATATATATATTTCAAGAGGGATGAAGATAGGAAACAATTCTTTACAAAACAATTCTTTAAACAGCATGTGTCGTATTAATAAAAATCTGTAAATGTACAACCATCCAGATATCTGAGTACCTCATTGTTTTTTCTAATATATATATATATATATATATATATATATATATATATATATATATATATATATATATATATATATATATATATATATATATATATATATATATATATATATATAATTTAAAAATAAGATAAAATCTTTATAAGAATGTATCAAGTAGTTAACGTGAAATAACCTCATAATATTTATATTAAGGGCATTTTTATACATAAATGCCTCACGCTAAATATATATATTTACACACACCTACACATTGCGATAGCTTGATAGATAGTTGTAGTTATACAGTGACACGCACGTGTGTGTACATACAAAGCACGAGTTGTGTTTTACTTAAAATATTCAAATTAATTGGAAAAATAGCTAAAAGCATGTAACGTATGATTTTTGCGATATTTAAAATATAATATTCTATAATATAATGCCGAAATAAAAACTTGGAAGTATTTAAAATATGAAACCTGCGTTAAACAAAGATAAGAATGGATGAACAAGTCATTGATTAACAAAAGATTCTACTTCTCACGAATTATCTAAAATTGAAATAAACTGAGAAAAAATACTTTCTAAATTTAAGACTGGAGAAAGAAGGATATAATTAATGTAAGAATTATAACGTTTGAATTGAGGAAACCACAAAAACAACAAGACACAAAAAAACGAAATGAAAGAATATTGATATTATTTCTGATAGAAATAGAAACAATAATTAACAATTACTCATTATAAGAAATATGTTTTTAAACTAGGTTCAATATTCTTAAAACACAGGAAAATGAAACAATCATAAAATGTAGAGAAAGACAAAGTTAATACTAGCAATTTATTTCAAAATGTTCATGTTATAAACAAAAATTTGCAATGGGTAAAGAAATTAAATATGAATGTATTTACAATATTAAAAACAAAACTCAGATACGGTTTGCGGTTATGGATGTAAATTAAGTATTGCACGAGTAATATTTTTAATAGAAAACTTGCAGGAAGTGTGACCATTACCAACATGTATACATTACTCTTTTACTTGTTTCAGTCATTTGACTATGGCCATGCTGGAGCACCGCCTTTAGTCAAGCAAATCGATCCCAGGACTTATTCTTTGTAAGCCTGGTACTTATTCTATCGGTCTCTTTTGCCGAACCGCTAAGTTACGGGGACGTAAACACACCAGCATATGTTGTCAAGCGATGTTGGATAGACAAGCACACACATACACAAACACACACACATACACACACACATTATATATATATATATATATATATATATATATATATATATATATATATATATATATATATATATATATACGACAGTCTTCTTTCAGTTTCCGTCTACCAGATCCACTCACAAGGCTTTGGTCGGCCCGAGGCTATAGTGTCATGCAGTGGGACTACACCCGGAACCATGTCGTTCGCAAGCAAGTTACTTACCACACAGCCACTCCATCGATTTAACGTTACTGGTTTCCTTTTTGTAAATAGCATGCGGCTCTCGATATAATCCTAAACACGATTTGAGTCAAAAGAAGATAGACATGTTATATCCATGGTTAAATGTACCACTGTCCTGGCATACAATATGGGAAATCTGTATGGTTTTACATTGCCCTGACTTTGCATTCTTCAACTGTTATATCAAGTGGGATTTTATAAAATAAAAAAAAGAAGAACTATTTTGCTTTTTATACATCAACAGTGAGCAATATCATTCGAAAATTTCAACAAGCGAATTCCAGATCGTATGTATAAATCAAGATAACTCTGTTAAAATTTTCATTTTGCTGATTCCTGAATATGGAATTCGGATTGAAGAGACGACGGCTGATATGTTTGATCTCGAATATAAATGTTTTTGATTTCAGAGATGTTTGTTTTGTTTCGTAGATATTTGTTTAGGCTACGTAAACATTCTACGTAACTTATAACTCTTTCTGCAATTAAATTTCATGCGGAAACTCAACTCTGAGTCTGTGTGTCCTGCAGCAGAAACAGCTGGAGCTTGAGCTGTATGACGACCCAGTTCCTTTGCATTTGGCGTCAATTGAAATTACGCTCAGAACCCACCTGATGGTTTTCTCTACTGTATATGTATACTGAAATCTAAGAACTGGTTATCAATATCGTTATTTCGGAGCGAAATTATGTGCAATTACTCACACACACAAACACACACACACACACACACACACACACACACATACACACACACACACACACACACACACACACACACACACACACACACATACACACACACACACACACACACACACACACATATATATATATATATATATATATATATATATATAATAATAATAAAGTAAAGTTGTGGAATACCGTACGAGTGGAAATGTATATGAAAGAAGGTTTGAAAATGCACTTATTTTAAAGATATTTATTTACTTAACCGGTTTCACTTTTTTAGAAAAAGATTATCAAAAGTCTTTGAGAATAATAGAAGATGTTAAAAAACAGTTTGAGTATTAAAATGCATAAATACATTCTTTGATGATAATAATAAGAATATGTTTGAAACAGTTTACAACGTTGTTATAACAACGTTGTAAACTGTTTCAAACATATTCTTATTATTATTATCAAAGAATGTATATATGTATTTTGATACTTAAACTGTTTCTAACATTTTCTATTATTATCGAAGAATATGTATATGTATTTTTCCATATATGTATTTTCATACTTACACTGTTTTTAACATTTTCGTCTTATTATCAGAGAATGTGTGATAATCAGTATGTAACACTACAAAGCTCATACAAAGCTTTATACTTTAAATATATTCCTCTTATTATCATCAAAGAATGTATATATGCATTTTTATACTCAAACTGTTTTTTAACATTTTCTATTATTCTCAAAGACATTTCATAATCTTTTTCTAAAAAAGTGAAACCGGTTAAGTAAATAAATATCTTTAAAATAAGTGCATTTTCAAACCTTCTTTCATATATATATATATATATATATATGCATGCACACACACACACACACACGCACACATGTATATATATATATATATATATATATATATATATATATATATGCGTGTGACCCGGTGTGGGTGAGTCTATGTACTTTTTATGCACCAGTCTGTGAAATATAATATGATATATGTCTGATTGTGTATATATGTAAGCGCAGACATACATTAATATATACGTATATTAATAAATGTTATCTAATATTTTCCTTTGAATCACATCTTACCTAGTCTGAATTGCATTATAATCACTAATTTGAGAAGTTTACTGACGCCTTTCGTGTAATGATCTGTTTATGGTCTGCCAAAATACATTAGTTATGAACATTTATATCTAATAATCTACAAACAGAATTGGCACGCATTTCGTTTAGCAAACAATATATTGAGTAACAATTATCTAAATACAATTAAATTCTCACTTGATAGAAACTTAGTAAACTACAGCATTCATCGTACTTAGTAAAGTTATATTTCTTAGCAGAAACTGTTATTTTCGTAACGAATGATAATATTATTCATATAAAATAGTAACGTTGCTGTTTTATTTAAAATATATTGCCTGATTTTTCGATAAGCAGGGCTTGAGAAATAAACTAATATTTATTCCAATGAGCAAAATATGTAATTTGTATAGATAAAATCTATACAAATGGATATATGACAGCAAAGAAAAATATTCTTTGTGAGAATAATGTGTCAATTTTATTCTGCCCTTTTCGAAAATGGAATAATTCTTAGTCGTGTCTAATGATTGATATGAAATGATTAACATCTTTAGAAAAGGATTCAGTGAATAATAGCTACAATCACTCTTATTTGTATACATACATACATACATACATACCTACATACATACATACATACATACAGCTGCATCAAACTCTCTCATGCACCAAATGTCAATTCCTGAAGTAAAATTCGTGAAGTAAAATTGTGTAGCAACACCAAATGGCGATGCCCCAGCATGGCCACAGCTCATGAGCTGAAACTAGATAAAATAAAATACATACATACACATTTACACATATATATCTATATATTTTGTGCGTATGTGTGTGTGTATGTGTGTGTGAGTGCATCTATATATAGATAGTTAGATAGATAGATATAAATATATATATATATATATAGATAGATATATGCATACATGCAAACATTCATATAATCATACAAACATACATGCGTACATACATACATAGATACATACATCCATCCATTAATTCATCCACCCATCCATCCATCCACCCACCCACCCATCCATCCATCCATACATACATACATACATACATACATACATACATACAAACTGATGAATTCCTTTATTAGGACCTACCGAAAGTTAGCGAGAAGATCAGGCAAAGACATGTGCGACTCTCTGGTCACGGCATACACTTCCCTGAACCAGAAGAATCCAATTTAGTCTTGTGGAATCCATTTCATGATGACGTAAGTAGAACAAAATGCCGTTACATTTACATAGGCAACTTGACTGCAGGCAGTGGCATGGAATGTAACCAGAAATTCGTAGCAGAGATGCTGGATCTAGAAGTGTGGTGGTCAGAGTATTTGCTGCGGGCCGAGTCGGAACGCGACCATAATAATACACACATACACGTACACAATATTGGTTTCCGCAAGGAGGAGCTTTCCACAAATAGGTTCCACATATACTGTTTGTCTGCCTAAGGATCTCCTTGACCAATCATCTGAACATAAACGCTCAGGATATCAACTCTGCCTGAAAATCGCCGTCCTCAGCCAGCAATCGGAATGTGTCTCAGACGTCACTGATAGACGCGTGTAAGGACCTTTCATGATTGTAGTAAAGGGTCTAATACTCACATGCGTCAATTAGCGACATCAGCACACACATGCGGTACACAGTAACTATTGGTTTTCTTTTGAAACTAGGTTCGAAGCGCACATGAAATACAAGAGCCCTGACAGAACTATTCATATCCTGAAGTGTTAAAGATGAATCATCATCCAAGGAGCAAGAACGCAGTATGCATTAGCCACATAGACAAACATATATGACACTTTCAACTAAAATAGTCTCACATTTAGGTATCTCGGGGCAAGCTGTAACATTAAAGAATTCTAGAACAGGCCAATGCTGAGTCTAAATGTTTTACAGGAGGTAGAAATATACTCCATGACAAATTGTATATCTTCAACTGTATCAACAGTTAATTCGCAATCATCAGCAAAATGAGACTGTTTAAAGTCATCGTTAAAGCATGTGAAGTACGAACTGTTGATAGGAAAGATATAATTGACATCGCTCCAATGAAACAAAAACGTTAAGGAAGAAGTTGATACTTTGGAGAATAACACCCATCTTCCATGCAGAATTTAAGCCAGCTGTGCAAAAACAGAAAACCAGTATTGTGAATGGGGCAGAGAGAATAGTCCCCATTATCTACAGACTTGTTTGTTTATCAATAGTTGGGCTACGTAGTTAGTAGAAGAGTCACAAGTGTAAAGCATACATTTGAGTGCAAAATGTTTCTTAATAGGCAGTGAAGGTCTTCCTCGGGCGTAGTGGGCAGCCATAATAATCATTATAATAATAATAATAATAATAATAATAATAATAATAATAATAATGATATATATATATATATATATATATATATATATATATATATATATATATATATATATATATACTAGGCATAAAACGACGATCTAAGTATTTTGATTTCAAAATAGAAGCAACACGACGTGCTATATAAAATTACGTCCAAGAATATAAAATTTCTAAGAGAATAAATATATGTATTTTAATAGAACGTGTCAAGCAGAGACATTTCCAATACGACATGAAGCTAATAACGCATCATTATTCATGCTTGTCAATCTATTTATACATTTTATATATTTTGAACTTGCATTGTATATTTAATACTGCCATGTATGTCGATGATTTAAATGAAACATGCATTAGTGATTATTCAGTTGAGTTTAATATGCCAGTCTTCTTCAAACGACAGAATGTAAAAAAAGAACAAGTAATAAAAGAAAGGTTATGTATAGATTATAAACAGATATGTGGTTATATATTCAAACTGATATAATCTAAAGATATTTGTTATCGGCTTCTTCCTTTACTAACTTCGAAAATTTAAAAAAAGTATAAGAGAAAAACTATAAAATATGTCGGACGTGTATATAACTCATTTATTCCTTGCATATTCAGGAAATATAGATCTAAATCGAATATGTATACTACTTTCATTCAATCGCATCTTATAGAAAAAATATAAAAGTGTTTCATTAAAATGTGTTCCCATTAAATATTTAAATTTCTGTTTATTTCTAGAAGATTGCATTTTAACTAAATGCAACTAGTGGGAAAAAACTATATCTTTTATTTTATTTAGATGCATACATAAGTGTGCACTTGCGAGTGTATGTGTCTGTGTCACTGTGTATATACATATGTATATGTATATGTATGTGCGTGTGTGTGTGTTAGTTGTGTGTATGCGTGTGTGTGTGTAATATGATGTAACATATATATATATACATATGTATATATATATATATATATATATATATATATATATATATATATATATATATATATATGTATATATATATGTATATATATATATATATATATATATATATATATATATATATATATATATATATATATATATATATATATATATATATATATATATATATATATATATATATATATATATATATATATATATATATATATATATATATATATATATATATATATATATATATATATATATATATATATATATATATATATATATATATATATATATATTGCGACTGTTTCTATGTATGATCGTTTGTCTTCAAAAGTCCGTAGAAATTTGTTGAAGTGTAAATTGAAACATAATGCTTTTTTTTTTATATATAAATTTACTGATGCCGAACGTTCTGACACCATGATCTCGTCAATATAAGTAAACTGTTTTTTTTTTCCCTCTATATTTTTGTTCAAACGATTATTTTGCCTGAGTAATTGCGAATATGTAGTGAAATTTTACGATTCTAGATGCTTTTCCAAATTAAATGAAAAGCATATATATATATAGAAGAAATTAAATCTTGAATGTTCACTTTGATTTTCGTTTCTCACTTACTCATGGAAACTTACATACAGGTATACATATGTATATAGATACATAGATACACACACGCACACGCACAGACACACACACACTCACATACAAACATACATACACACACACATACAGACACACACAGACACATACGTATGAGTACATATGTGTTTATGTGTTTCTGTACTTTCATCTCTGCATGTTTTTACTGTGAGTCTAGATTATTATAGGAATGATATTGTATGTGAACTACAAGATTCATCTGCGATTTAACTCTTGAGGCACACTTTGATATAAGGAAACATAGTAGCACGTTCAAAATGCACAACACCTAAATTAAATGAGTTCTATGTAAAATTATAAAAACAAAAAAATGTAAGCTTCACTTAAGTAGACAGAGCATGCCTTGTAGAACAACAAATATTTGAAATCCTATTCTTATACTGACAACATGGATTTTCAGAAAAAAGTATTTATCCACTATTTCCATGCATGTAAATATATTTTCTCTTTCTTACGCCGTGTCAATGTACATTCCAGCATGCATGCACATATATGTACGTATGCATCTATATATTTATGCATGTAAGTATGTATGTATGTATAAATATATTATTATTATTATTATTATTATTATTATTATTTCTAAATTTCCTTAAAGGGGACTACTGCAGTAGTACTGGGTATTAATAGTTATCGCCAAGCTAACATGGCAGCCCAGAAAAACTGGACGAATGCTTCCGTTGATTAGGCCCAAGAGACCATCGCCCCTAGCTAGCTATGTGACACTGTGTCAATTACAACCTTAGCACAGGGGAAGTCATCAGCTTCCCCAAAATATATACAGGGTGCGGGAATAAAGTGTCGTCTAAATGACGCAAGAATTAAAATGCATTGGCATCTCATTTTAACAGATATATTTAACAAAATTACATGAAAACATCTTCAAATACTAAAAAGTAAATTCATTCAATAAAATGGCAATTGGCTCCAACAACGGTCTCTAGACGACTTGGGATGGGAATCTTCTACAATCCTGCTGGACGTTGTCCTTACTTAACTTGATGAATGCTGCCATAATCCTTGCTTCAGTTCATCTTTGGAGTTACAAGTTTTGTTGGTCTCTCGCTCTCAATAATACCTCACAGAAAATAATAAATGGGGTTCCAGTCTGGGGACGTAAGTGGCCAGATTTTGGTGATGGTGTGGTCGAGAAATTATCTGACAGTCATGATAGGGTTCCCTTGCTTGTGTAGCATGGTGTCGATTCCTGTAGCCAGATATATGATCTTCTTGCAGCCACCCTCTTGAACCAGAGTAGCTTTACCCCCTCCAGGCACTTGATGCATGCCACCGTGTTGAGTCTGAGGCTGTGTGGGAAATTGAATGAAGGCATAGCGTCACCATCACTAGTGATTACTTCAAACAGCATGAAGTTGACTGGATGTTTGATTTTTATCTCTCTCAGTGCATGCTTTGTGGACATGCACTCTCCTCAGATTGACACTCAAACATTCTGAAATGTTCGTATTGAAGCATCCAGCGCGAATCCCAAGCAGTTGAGTATGTCGTTTCCAAATATCTGGTAAAGTGAATTGTGTCATGGTGCTATTTTACTCACAGACGGTGCCCAATTGACCCTATAATAATGTGTAATTGACAAAACCAATAAACAATGCCCATGCGTGAAATTAAAAATATAAAATGGCAGCAATTTACCCATCGCAAACTCTGTGTGTGTGTACATATATATATATATATATATATATATATATATATATATATATATATATATATATATATATATATATATATATATATATATGTATGTATATATATATATATATATATATATATATATATATATATATATATATATATATATGTGTGTGTGTGTATGTGTGTGTGTGTGTGTGTGTAGATAATGCATTTAATGTTTGCATTAATAAACATCAGGAGAACGGAAATTTGCACATCCAGGTTTTATGATACATTAGATCATATCGTTCTTCGTTAAGACCTCCGTACATATCCGCTGCCATCCAGTGCACATTTTTAAGTGTGCATCTTAGGGGGTCAATTATCGGTGAAACTTCATTAGGGTCTATTGTTACTGCTAGTTGTACATCATCTGAAGAGAGTATGATCTTGTCCAAAATTATTCCCTTATGTGGCTTTAGCTCTAA
The DNA here is from genome assembly GCF_046866305.1 of Octopus bimaculoides. Taxonomy (NCBI): domain Eukaryota; kingdom Metazoa; phylum Mollusca; class Cephalopoda; order Octopoda; family Octopodidae; genus Octopus; species Octopus bimaculoides. Next base: position 24,025,555 of record NC_142929.1, on the reverse strand, counting down.
TGTACAAAGTCATATATTTTATGACCTTTATATTACCCTGGCCACAGAGGGAATTTTAACATTTTGTCTTACTTTTGATCAATGTTCAAGTATATTCCTACAGTTCTTAATTCATATTCTCATTTTTCATCCGAATAATATAGAATAATATTCCTATTTTTCCAAAGATATCCACTTCTACATTAATAGAATGGAAATGTAGAATATGAATTAAAAATTATCGGAATATACTTAAACATTGACCTACTCTAAGACAATATGAAGCAATAAATTCTTAAATGGCCAGGGTAATATAAAATTCACAAGATATATGATTATTTATATCTCAATATTATATACATACATATGTAGATATTTGTGTGTGTGTATGTATGTATGTATATATGTATGTATGTATGCATGTATGTATGTATGTATGGATGGATGGATGGATGGATGGATGAATGGATGGATGGATGGATCAAAACAGTTTGATTCAAATTCGTTGATACTGTTGAGTTTCAAACACGATTATGAAAGAATTTGAATTAAACTGTTTTGAGCCATGTATGTAACTCCCAATAAATTGGTTGAGCGCGATTCTTTTTTTGTCCACTCACTCGTATATATATATATATATATATATATATATATATATATATATATTTTTTTTTTTTTCCAAAATGGTTTACAGGGATATATAAACCTTGTGTATAACGTGTTCGCTGTTATCGGTTATCAATGCTGGCTACCCTCAGTGAATGTTGATGAAACTCGAGTAAGTTAAAATTTACTATGCTCGATAATCGTCACTTGGTAAATTCTAATGTCCTTATAATACCTGCAGAGTGTCCGTAGAGAAAAAAATTGTTTTCGCCGGGGCATCAGGATACTCATTGCTTGCGATATTGCGATATTCGTCTGTAGCATGAGTTTGACGCAACCAACATATATATATATATATATATATATATATATATATATATATATACAAACATATATCTGCATGTGTATGTATATGCCTGTAAGTATGTAAAATATATGTCCATGAATATGTAATTGTTTTCTACGTAGGAGTGAAATTTCCAAAAGATTCAAAATCTGAATACACTCCTTTAGTTACCTAATCCTTTCTACTATAGGGGCAAGGCCTGAAATATTTGAGGGAGGAGGATATTCGATTACCTCGACCCCCAGTACTCGGCTGATCGACTCCGAAAGGACGAAAGCTGAAGTCGACCTCGGCGGAATGTGAACTAAGAACGTAGCGGCAGACGAAATACCACTAATTATTTCGCCCGGCGTTCTAACGATTCTGCCAGCTCGCCGACTTATTTATTTACATAATCATAAATGTACTTGCTAGCGAGCTGAAAGTTTATTAGTTCATATAATTTTAAAATCCCAGTATTCAGTCTATGTTTAAAAAAGTCGTTTTTGTGTATCATTTTACTGATAACTCACTACGTGATTCAGCATAGCCATTGAAATTGATAATTTCGTATGTAGTAGCAAAAATCAGAACAAGGAAGAAACAAAAAGAAAATAAATATATGCAATCTATGTGCAACATCAAAATCCTATATATTATACAAGCAAATGATATCTACTAGCAACTATAATCCAGTATCACCATTAATAAGCCAATGGTATCTATAGTATACGTGACAGACACCGCTATAATTCTGCTGCCCTAGATTACATAAAAATGCACCTATATTCATGTTTTATTGCTGACTGCCATACATGAGAAAATAATCATCAGCACCCAAATGTATATATGCTTAAACGTAGCACACATATGGAGAAGTATTATATATATTTTTACCTGTGCTTTACTATATAATAAATATTATGCGTTTTCCTTCAAGCATGAATTAAACATTTTAATACATATGAAAGTAGACGATATCAAGCATAAATTATTAGAATCTAGATACATGCATGGCTATAGCATTATAAAGATATATATCTATTTCTTTATATAGCAGATAGATATATTGATGAACCTAAAAGCGAGATATAAGAACTGTTTAATTTAAATGTGTGAGTAGGCGTATTCATGTGTGTGCATGTAACTGTTTGAGTATTTATGTATATGCGTTGATCCTTTCCTTAAAAATAAAATGTATGTAAAATCTCAAAATATTACCTACTTTGGGAAATAACAACAATGATAAATATTGCTCAGTTGAGGAGAATAATATCGGTCTTATATTTTTATTCTTATAAGAATCCAATAAAATTATAAAATTGATAAGAAAGACATAAATCAAACATCATCAATTTGAAATTAAAATTAAAATTATCAAGATTTACAGTGATTTGCAGTAATGGGTTTGTTCTGCATCACTGATTCACCTATCTCTAGAAAGCTGTACTAACGACGGCAATAGATTAAAGAAATATTTATTCCACTCTGAGGAGCAATAATTCACGATACATAAAAAATAGAAAAAAAAAAAAAAGATTTTGATATCTGATAGAAATATATTGCATTGATTTATAAATTGGATTCGAAATGAATACTAAAATAAAAATGGCTTCCCATGGGAAGAATATCTGTGAACATAAGATCGGATATAGAGATGGAAATGGAGAACAAACTATAAATATTGTAGGGAAACGAAGGAAATTTATATTATGAAGAAGTAATAAAGCATATTGAAGCAATAAAATATACTGAATTTATTGGCAAAACTATTACTAGGTAGATATCTGATGGATCAAAATTTGAAGCAAGAAAGATAGATTTTATAGAATTTTACCAAAATTAATATCAAATGAAAACCAGAATGAAGAAATATTTCTCTGACACCAGGCAAGGTAAAAGAGAAGCAGAAAATCCTATCCGATAATGGACAAATTTCTCAAGGCAGACAGTTGGGGAAAAAATGAAATTATGAACAGTTATTATATTGTGCTGGTGATGTGAATTTGCAGTAACCTATTTAGAGAGTTGGCTGGGAAATGGATAAATTACTCAGTGCAAAATGACACTTCAAACAGGGAATATCCTAATATAAGAAGTAAAGAAATACAAGTGCAATCATTGAGAAAACTGCATATTCATTTGCTAAACGTAGATACAAAAAAAAAAAAAAAAAAAATAGAAATAGATTTAGAAAAAATAACTGATATTGAATATTTGAAAATTGACATGATCAAATCAAAAGATTATCTTGCTATTAGTATCGACTTTATGCCAAAAAGTGTGGATCAAATAAGCAGAAAGTAATCTCTTTAAATCCCAATAACTGACGGCAATAATAGAAAATATATATTAATACACTCAGAAACGTACGTCACATACATAAAGACAGGGAATCATATATAAAACATACAATACATATGCGCATATTTGTATAAGTGTATGCATAGGTTTATATACATATATGACTAAATAGATGAATAGGCTTGAATTTGTATACTTGAATTATGAATAACGTGTGTCAGTGTATATATATTTGCTCGTACGCCTGAAGGAATGGATGTTGTCAATGCATTTATATGGGGTATCGATTAGTACTTTCGAAATATTAAGTATCTTTAGTTGAGGAATATAGGCTTCTAAATATTTTGCACATCAAAATGTTCAGTTTCACAGTAACTTGTATTTATGGATATAATATCCAGCGAAAATATTTTGCTAATATTCTTCTACTGGTTGATTTATTCTGTGATCATTCAAATACTACTTGTAGTATTGAAATGAATTTGAAGGTTCAGTTATTCATCTATTGTTATTTAAATTACTTCAACCTTGCCTGAGCCCATATGTTCAGACGTTTCTAGCTTTTTAATATAATAATTCGTGTCTTTTCAGATAATGTACAAGAAGAGTCCAATTATCCCCAATCCAGGTTGATTGTAATTTATACAAAAAGATTTGAATGCTGGTTTGTTTCTAATTCTAAAGGCTCTAGTGACCACGTTCAAATTTCCTCATTAATGTACTAGTGACATAGCATGTAAATTATTGTGCATCAGTTTTTATTAACTTTCTGAAACGCTGAATTGCACTTATTTTATACGTACATCGGAGATATGTGATACACCCCTAACCGTAAACAAATCTTTTAAATCTATGAGGGAAAATCCACTTTCGTGTATTGTTGCAGGAAATAGGCAAAATATGCCCGTAATTCAGCATGGTTACTAGTATTCTTTCTAAATAAATTTATGACATTTGTCTGAAGTTTCCTTATTTGTAGAAGAGTAATAGACACACAGACACACACACACCCACATAAATATATATCAAATATATACATAAATATATGTATGTATGTATATGAAATATTCATAAAAACAGTTTGATTCGGTCCCATGTGACTTAGTTTCGAAGGATTCTTGCAGATACAGCTCTTCTAGGCTCAGTTAACCGATTCGGTAAAGCATTTAAATTAGCAGAAAGAAAACAGCTTGAAGCCATATAATGAAATCACATCCACAGAAACATATGATGCATCGTATTTTAATCACCTCTAAATTTACCTTAAAATACTTGAAAAATTCAATAATATTACATAAAATGAGATATTAGAAGCAAATGTTTTCATTTATGAAGTTCTAGAAGATAACTATTCAAGTAAATGAGGCAAAAATATCTTCATGATTATTTGCATTAGTAAATGCAGTTACGAATGTAGTTTTATATTAGTATATTAATTGCTGATATCAAAAGTCCAACAGGATATGATGTGGACTTCGGCACAATGTGGACTAAAATTATACGACTATGCGTTTTAATATCTACTGCAACACATTTTGGTCTCTAGCAATATATTTCCTTTCGCCACTTTGCCCGTTATTCGTCATGCACTATATATGAGCTTTTAAAGTATAAATATTTGTATCTACTCAAGTGACTATTTGTTATTTTTTCTATCTCTTCTTACACACACACACACACACACACACACACACACACACACACATACACACTCACACACATGAACACACACACACTCACACACACACATCCACACACACACACACAAAAATACACACACACACACACACACTCATGTGATGAACTTACTTTCAAAAGCGGCAGAAGTGCATATTTAGTCGATTTCGTGTTAACATTAAAACACAATCTGCAAGCAAGCTGCTGGCTTTATTCACGGGAAATGTTTGTCAGTCAAACTGGGTTAGATGCTATATAGGCGAATGGTAGTCTTCCAATCAAAATCAGATATATTCAAGTTGTTTTAAACAAATCGGAATATCTGCATGTCGGCTATTCAGGCCCCATCTTTTGCATCACGTGATGTGAAATTCTAAATATGGCAGCCTTAGATGAGGAAATGTCGCAGGAAATTATGCAAAATGACGGAAATGAATCGATTCCTATCAGTGATGGGAACAAGTGAACTCGTGAAAGGAAGAACACTATCCGGAAACATGACGCCGAAAAATGGAAACGATACTGTGATACAGGCGGGTATATTTGACTGAGAACTTGTAGTCATAAAAACAAGCATCTCTTCAAATGCACTGACCTCATTGAAGTGGATGTTTTTTTACTTTCGGAGTTAGCTATTTCAGAAAATACACAAAATTCAACAGGATAATGTTTTACTTCTCCACGGGAATCTGAATGTTGTCAAATGGAAGGCTGGAACTGCTGATAAGAAACCACATCAGTCGTCAAATGCATACATGGTGCGGAAACAAACCGAGCGGCTGGTTAAAGTGTGCAGAGAAACCTTCCTGAAAATTGTCAAGCCAATTGCAAAAAGTACAGTTGATGGCTTTATGAAACGCTTTAGACAAACTGGACATGCGGCTGAGGAAAATCGTGGTGGGGATAGAAAATATCATAAGAGCATTGATAAGAAAAACCCTGTCAGGTGATTGATTGAAGACCTTAAAGGAAATGAAGGTCATAGTGGTCGGTATAAATACATTCGAATGTACTTACCATTTGGAGAGGAACAGCATCCGTCATTTGTGGTGTTTACAACCGATCTACTGAAGAGCACAAAGTAAATTCATCATGGTCTACAGAATAGTTGTACATGAGTTCAACATTGCTTTTCGTAGCCCTCGAGTGAACATATGTACTTTGTGTGAGAGGACAAAGCATGCCAGTAAAATTTCTGCAGATGTAAGATCGAAACAAGAAGACATTGCAAAGTCTTCATGTGTACAAATTACATGCCAAAGTATTCTATGACATTTTGAGGCAGATGAATGATTTTACTATTCTGACAGTTGTTTTGACCAACAATAAGTTCATAATTTGACAAGGCTCACTATTCAAGAGGATTACTATTCCAAAAAAAACTTGCATACTATCATTTTGCAATCAGTTCTGGAGATAGAAACATTGCGTATACGTGAACGGAAAATCGACCTCATCGAGGATTTAATGTGATTGCCAGTTGTACGCATGACACTCTCACAAACGAATTTTTTTTAAAAAATGGATTGTTTTCACAACACTACTCTAGTACGCCTGGTTTGTGATGGATGCCGTGGTCAAAATAAAAATAACATTACGTTCGTCATGGAAATACTCTGGCTGTGCACCGCTGCCGCTCGGATAAAGCAGGTAGAATTCCTGTTACCCGTACGAGGACGCTCATTGTTACCATGTTATATACTACTCGGCAGGATATACCATGAACTAAAATCACTATAATTTCCCCAGGGGAGTATATTAGTGGTATCGAGAAACATTCCGATGTAGTGAAGCAAATTAAGGACTATTACATGCATGATTGGAAAAAAAAACTTGCGGCTGTGTTTTTTATGACTCCGCCGCATATTCAGGATGCAAAAAGCATTATTATCATCAAAGATAAAAACAATAATGTTCTTGTGAGAAGCGAAGTGAATTACGAATCTGATACTGGAACGAGTATGAGTTTGCTGAAGCGTCAATAGAAAGTATCGCCCTCTACCATCACACCGGAGTTGCTACCTGTGAAAACCACGATTTCAGAGAAGAAAAAGGACATTTTTTCACTCTTAAAACTGCTTTGGTGAATACTAGACACAGGATGAAATATTTACATTTTCTTGAAAATCTTAATTCTGATCCAACACAGGATGATCCTCACCCAGAGAAGGGATGTGGTTGCTTCGATAAGGACTGTGGAGAATTTAAAACAAAAATAGTTTTTCTTATTCTTTCGCCATGACTTTGATGCGTCTGTGTGAAAAATGAATGAAATTGAGTTCAGTGTATAGCTTTCAGTTGTAAATTTTATGCTTCAATCAAAACCAGAAATTTTACTTGACAGATTATGCATTCAAATTAAGATACTTGAACAGTTTTCAAACAAAGCAAGACTTATTCAGGTGGCTGATGTGAATTATATTCCACCAGTTCATTTAAATACAAAAAGAAATATATGTGTAATTTGCTTTAATCTTTCTGGTGCTGACATATGAATATCGGAATCTGGCTGAAATTGTAAAATTTAGATACGGCATTTTCTCAATTACTCAAAAGTCATTCCGATGCATAAATCTGGTTTTGAGAGTAAGCTCTCCACATACATACATATATATATATATATATATACACCTAAATATCGAACGACGAAATAAATGCTCAACACTGCACTGCTGGATATATAATTTCTTTATTTATGAATGAAGGCTACAATTGGTTTCATGTTCAGTAAATAGGAAAATATCCTAGTGTCTTAACAATTTTTCAAGCCGATCAGAGGGAGAAAAATATTCGCCTCCATTTTGGAAAACATTTTCGCTTCGTTCACGGGATTTCTCGTAAATTTGCGTAAATAAAGCAATTAATCAATCAACCAAGAGACGTAACTCTCGAGTGGAATCTTTTGGATATTTGGCTCCCGGGTGTTGTGCTTAATTATTTTGCATTATTTGTTTTTGTTACGGGGAATGTTTCGAGCATGATGTTCTTCTACTTGTATGTTCGGTATTGGGGCACTTTTCTTTCTTGTGTGAAGTTTGTGTGGTGTGTGTTCACGTTTAGAAAACGCGGCTATCCTGGCACGGTTAACCTCGCTTGCGTGTTTATGCGTTTCTGTTAACCTCGTTTATAGGCGAGTCTTCTTTGAAATATTTGTGTTTAAAATATTGCTTTTGTATGCATGGGGGAATCGTTCATTCCTATATATATATATATATATATATATATATATATATATATATATATATATATATATATATATATATATATATATATATGTGTGTGTGTGTATATATCTGTATATATCCAAAGATATAACTGCGCATATATGCATAAATGCAGACACATTTATGCGCACACATCAACACACACACATGAATGTTAAATGAGATTACAGAGTTATACATCTTTAGAATTTATTTGTTAAAAAATATTTACTTCATATTGCATTCCGATAATAAATTGATAAATAAATTTCAAGATATATCTTGCCATTGTTTCTTATTACGTCTTGATTAAATTCTCTGTATTCTACATGGATTTTCTCAGTGTGCTTGTAAAGATTAAAACCCCCTATTCCTCCGCTTTATGTGCCTGCTTTCATGTACGTATGTACGCATGTTTGTGTGTCTGTATGTATGTTTGTATATATATATATATATATATAGAGAGAGAGAGAGAGAGAGAGAGAGATAGATAGATAGATAGATAGATAGATAGATAGACAGATAGATAGATAGATATAGATATAGATGTATATATATAAATATAAATATATATATATATATATATATATATATATATATATATATCTTTCTCTCTCTCTCTCTCTATCTCTCTATCTATCTGTCTATCTATCTACCAACAGATACACACACTCACTCACACACACATGTATACATAACCATCTATATGTGTGGGGGCTGCGTGCGTGCGTGAATGTGAGTATGTCTGTGTGTGTATGCAAATAAAAATACGCATATATATGTAAATTCCCTTAGTTCATTCGTCACTTTCAAATTTGTTCGCATCACAAAATTAAACAGGGAACTGTATGCGGTCTAATGCTGTTGCACCATGCAAATACCTAAGAGCATTGCTGTAGTAATGGGGAAGCTTAAATGAAATGAGACTGTTCTGCAGTATCAATCAGTGATATGTATGTGCGCGTGTTTGCCTTTGCATGTGTGCGCGCGGGCGTGCTTGCGTGTATATGCGTTTCTGCACGTGTGAGTGCGTGCGCGCGCACGTGTCGACTTTCTGCACTTGTAAAGTTTGATCCCATTTTGTGCACTAATTACTCTTTCCTAGCGTGAGATCTTAAGTGCTGTTTGAACCCTGAAAGGCGTTTGAAGATTTGATGACATATACTGCAGGAATATTTCTTCACAGCATCCGTTCCATATTCTACGTGTTTATTATCAATGTTCAAGTAACAATTAATCTGAAAAAAAAAACTGTAGTAATGCATCCACCTGCAGAAGAATTCGTCACACTAGTGATACTAGTGAAGTGTTGAGAGTTCAAAGTGGAGACTTCTATTGAATACGTGGCGCGCGTCTTGATGGAAACTTAGACAGAAATCATTTCTCGTAGTCGACGACTTCAAAAACCTTTGGCAGCCGAGAATCTGTATATATGTATATATGAAACAAATGATAGAGATAGTGACGGAAAATGGAATATACGCGGAACGTTATAGCTCACAACTATTGTTTAGACCATAGGTTCTCAAAGTGGGTGCTACCACCTCCGGTGGGCGTTGAGACGCTCCAGGTGGGTGCTGCTGTCTCGGGGAGTGGGAGTGGAGTTACATGTATATTTACATATACACATACATATGTATGCATGTGTATATGTAAGTATGCATTTGTGTGTGTGTGTGTGTGTGTGTGTGTGTGTGTGTATGCTAGCATCTCGTATGTTACAGAAGTAATGTGGGATCTAGTTCAAAACGGGGGCACCAGTTTTCATTTATGTTTTATGTAGTGTTTTTGGTACCGAAAGACTTTCAAACTTCGTATACTTATCTATTTTGTGTTATAGAACAGAAAAAAAATGTTGTATTCGAAGTTATTTCATGTAAACAATTGTCTTATTTCGATAATTTCAACCAATCACTGACAAGTATTCAGCTGTTTAAAGTTACTCCTTTGGCAGTTTAAGCGGTTCCTTTGGCAGTTTAAGCGGTGTAAAGCGTATTTAATCTCCATTACTTCTGACATTTTGCAGAGAAGCAACACACATGTGTTCGTTTTCCTTCGTTATATTTTTAATATGATTTCGTTAACATCTGCCTGAACTGTATGTGTACAACATTTGCCCTAACCCTAACCCTAACCCATCCCTCAAAACCCAGGCCTTGTGCCTATAATACAAAGGTTTATTAGCTACTGCCAATATGCTTCAGCCATTTTTTGACAAGGAAATAATAATTTTATCACCGCCAGAATCGTTTGAGAATCGTTTGAGAATCGTTTGTTTACGTAGTCAGCACTTACTGTATTCGGCTGAATGGACGTCAGTCATTGGTTGAAATTACAGAAATACGACAACTTTAACATGAAATAAGTTGCAATATAATAATTTTTCTTAAGAAGACTAAGAGAAAAAGATGTTTTATATGACACATTCTACCAGTGTCCCAAGTTTCAAAGTGTTTCGTTAAGAAAATACTGGCGCCCCCGTTTTGAACTAGATCCGTAATGTTTACCTGAAGAGCAGGACGCGAATTTAATTCTCTCGTTGATTTTTTTAGATTTATTTATTATTTTTGTTTTTTGTTGATCGAAGGAATGTGTTTCGACGAATAGATTTTGAGGATAAAATAGAATAAAATGATGCCAACACCTTAAATTTTGCTATCAAATATTGGTCCATCGGCAGACGAAAAGAATTCATTTTCTTGAAGTCATAGAGTACTCTCCAATAAGTTTCGAAACCATAAAAAGATATATTTATTGATTTAAAAAAGAAAGTAAAATAAATTCTGAGCTCCTTCAAACTTTGATCCTCTGCACTAGTTACAGCACCCCAGCCACATAATGAAGACTCAAGGAAGGTCCTTCAAAATTAAAAGGTCTAGGGCACATATCACAGACTCCTTCGTCTCCTTCAACCTGGAGAACAACCATAGTGAGACAGAGCAAAGCCTAGATTGTAGGGAGGATGAAAATGAATTTTGATACTAATCTCTGTCAAGTAGTTTGTTACTAGAATGGATATGTTGACTGGTGCATTGATGTGGTGCAGGAAGTCGGGGTTTTGCAACGAAATCTACTTAACTTTCTCAAAACGACCACAAAATACTCTTAGTTGATATTCTGGCCATACGGAAACTAGTGGATGTATTTGCGGTCAATAAACGGGATCATCATGTGCTTTCTGGTGGACATGATTTGTCTCGCGTCTTGAGTTAGCGAAATACAGATGCTCAGTTCCCATATGTTGATCCATTAAGTTGCCAGGAGCATTTCATTTTTTTCTATATTGATTTAGCTCAGTTTTACAGAAAATCTCATTCGCTATCTAGTTTCCCAATAGCCTTCACATCGCGACTGAATTCTGAAAGATAGTGAAGTAAGACAAGTAGTGTTAAGTAGGTTTTGTTCAAGTACTGTGTGAGCTGGCTCACTTAACCTAGAATAACAAAAAGTTAGCAACTCAGCTTATTAGATATGAAGTAATGATATAATAAAATTAAAATAACCTACACAATGTTTTGTCTGCTTTTTTCTAAGAAAAATTCTCAAAATGTTTGGAATGCATCTCATGTGTATATGTGAGTGTTCGTGTGTGTGTTTGTGTGAGTGTGTATCTATGTATGTGTATGTATATATTTGCATATACATATATACATACATATATACACACGTATATACGCATGCACGCACTCAGACACACACTCATGCGTGCGCGCACACATATATATGTATATTCATATACAAACTGTCAGAACATTCATTTCATGTACGTGCGCTTGTATGCCCCTGTTTGTCGTGTGTTAGTACTTTATATATATATGCTATATTTCGTCAATGCCATGGGATAGTTATTACTTATAAGCTTAATAACGTTGTGATATTGACAAGCAAGTTTCTCTATTATGAAAGTGATAAATATTTAAGATATATGTATTAATATTATACGTTGTTTTATTTCAAATTGTCATATAGTTACATATAAATGAGTATATTTATTTGTGGAGGACTCTATTTATGAAGTTTGAAAATTACTCCATTTGTGTTTATTATTTAATATTTATTGTATCTTGTACTTAAGTCGTGCTTGAACCCGCTTGGATAATTGGAGCATAGTAGATCATTCCTGATCTAAATGTTGCAATGTAGTGTCTCAGTACACGTTGCACAATGTCTTCTAAATATTCTAAAATTTTGCGCATGTTACATGAAAAAAAGTTTATGCTTGGTGTCTGAATTTAAGTCTTCAGTAAAGAGACACCGTACAATCATTCGCGTCGCGTAGGTAGATGGAGGTACTTGTATGAGTTTGGTGATTTGATTTCGTGCAAGAATGATTAACCACATATGTGCTGTCAATGCTACCCAGTTTTACCTAACTGCCTATCTAACCACCCGACGGCAATGATATCAAAGTGCTTATAATCCGAAAACACTCAGCCTAAGAATTCTGATATTGCTAGACTAGAATTTATCTCATTAAAATAGAAATCTATATTTATTTCTCTGAAATCTGAACACTATAGAATACAATTTAATGAGGCCGACTCGCCTACCAATATTATTCTCTTTTTCTGATTATTTGTCTCCATCTCTGTTTGTATTTCACAACATCTTAATTTCGTTCAGAACATTTCCATCTTTATAAAGAAGAAAGAAAATTTGCATTAAAGAGATAGAGCTCTGATTTTCATGTCCACTCATTGAACAACGCTATAAGAGTCTCCAGGGTAATGCCTTGGTCGGCTATTCTTGCATAATGAAAACACCGACAATACATAGTGCAACTTGTGTTCAAAAACACGGTGATATATCGAGAACCTACAACTGACCAATTAATCTTAGCTAAATTCTACTTTACACTCGTTTCTTTTTGAAGTGATAATCATAATAAGCCAGTGTTTGCTTGGAGCTCTGGGATTTCTAATATCACAATAATTATTACTATTTACTCTACGGCTAATCCGGAAAGATAAATATTGAATTCACCTATAGGACATGAGGAAAAGTTAGTGGGAAAATTAATCGAAATAAAGTAGAATGACGAATAAATATCTTACCATAAATATAGAACATAAAAGTTTGTATTATATGAATAGTAAATAACAAGTGAATATATTCTGAGAGAACGAACATTAATATATCCGAGGATATAGGTGTGCGCGTGTGGCTGTATACATACATACATACACACACACATACTCACACACCCACACACGAAAACGCATATATATATATATATATATATATATATATATATATATATATATATATATATATATAATTTATCTACATATATTTATATATTTGTTTATATATATATATATATATATATATATATATATATATATATATATATATATATATATATATATATATATATATATATATATATATTCATGCACACACACACACACACACACACACACGCGCATATATATATATATATATACACATATACACGTACATACACATATGAATAGACAAATGAATGAAAAGTGCACTCGACACAGTTAATTGGAGTTACACGTATTATTATATATCTTTATATAACACAGTTCGATTCCTCTCCAAGCGACTCAGTTTCGTGACCTTGTGGCGGATATGCGTCCCGATCAGGCTTAGAGTGCCCTAATTGAAACCTGAAACCGAATGAATTTCGGAATACAATACTTCCTTCTTCAGATATCTCTAGGAATTGATAGAGACACTGCTATAATTGGTTTTTCCAACGGTTACTGAATTTTTTTTCCGGAAGCGTCTCTGCAGTTGTCTAAGGAAGTTTCTTCAGGAATTCCTCATGAGAAGTGCGTAAGAGCGGCTATGTCTCAAGCACGTGTGTGTTGGCACATCTGCAGTGTTGCTTCTAAGATGTGTATTCAAAAAACGAACCTACCCGCATCCATATGTAACTAACTAATATATTGATTGCCATCCTCGAGCCTGTTCTTAATTTGATGCCCAGTCTGTCTATGAGTATAGCTTCCTTAATACTTAGATTACCCAAATTTCATTCATTAACTTCAGTTGTGACGGTTATACTTTTGAGGGTGTTCCGGCATCTGTCTAGATATTTTCTAACGGAGGAGACTCTAATGTTCAGATATTCTTGTATGCAAATCTGCTAACGGTCTTGTTGTGCAACCCACATAGAACTTGTTGCATTTGGTTCATTGTATTCTATAGACAACACTTAACCGTCGGCATAATTCTGTGTCACGGATGGGGCAGTTAGCTAGTGTGCATTGACAGCAATCAATGCACACAAGGGACAATTTTCGGTTGCAACAAGATGGGCCAACATCCCACACTTCTAGACGTGCGATGGGGATTTTGAGGGAGTTTTTCCCCGGTCATTTTATCTTGTTGCGCGGTGATATCGGTTGGCCCGTCCGATCACCTCATTTCAATCCTTGTGATGTTTTTTGCGGGGATTCCTGAAATGAAAGGTATACACTTATCGCCCTCGATCTATTGAACAATTAAAAGATACAATTCGTGAAAAAATTGCTGCCATTCCACATGAAATGACCCGTCGAGTCATGGACAACTGTTGTGAACGCCTTCGAGCGTGTGTGGACAGTAACGGCACTCACTTGACAGATTTAATTTTTAAAACCAAATTAAAGAAAATGGCATATGTACATTTCGAAAATAAAATCACATTTTTCATTTTTTACTTTATTTTGCTTTTATGAAACCTACAAATATGTCAGATCATTTTTCCGCACACTGTAGTCCAAAATAGCAAATGAATTTCCAATTATCGACTGAGCCCGGTCACTATTTTGAACTTTCCGACAAAAGACGACCGAAAACACCAAGCATATTCTGCAAAAGAATTCATTCTTGAAAATTATTTCCGCAACTTACGCAACATAAAAGAAGAATTTATTCAAGGAAATACCTGAAAGCAAATGTATCAAGGTATCATGAGATTGACAACTCTGCTAGCTTTGCAAACATTACACAGCTATTATGCACACCATCCAATTCCCCGGAAATCTCCAAGACGATATTGTCAACGTGTAAGAAAATAGACTGACTGACTCATGAACACCGACGCTTCTCATACTGCAGTGAATTCATGAACATACTACAATATAAATTTTGGAAACAATCAAAGTATTCTAAACTTACGAGAGTTACAATTCATAGGCTGCTACAGGATTTGTCAATGTCAGACCAGGTGTGAAAAAAGATTAGCTATTTAGGAATATTTACAAGAAACTAATTTTAGAATTAATATGACATAAATGTTAGAGAACATGATTTATTAGTAAAACCACCGGACATTCTCAGAGCAAATCGGTAAAAAGATACGACGTGTTTTTTAAAAGAAGCTGGTGTCATTAATGCTTGGTATATAGAAGAGTTACAGAAAACAAGAGGCACCGTATATACTACATTATTCGTAGGACTGAATATGAAGTTTACCACCAACTAAGATGATGCATAATGTAATAAAAAACAGAAATCTCCAGCGAAATTGTAATGAAGCATTCTATTGTGAACACTTCTCATAAATACACTCGATGGATTAATGGACAGTTATGAAATAAACACAACCACAAGGTTCAATAACTAGAAAAATCACAGAAGCGATGTAAAATAATGATGTGGAAGCTGAAATAATTTAAAATCAGGACAGACTCTACGAAGAGAATAAAAGCAGCTTTAACACATCACATATATACATTCTATCAACACAAGTGCCAAATTCCAAAGAAAATTAATAATATTAGAACAAAGACAGTACTAATACTGTATATACATACATACATTCGCACACACACGCGCGCGCGCGAATATACATATATATTCATATAGCATATTCAGGAATGTATATGAGTATGTGCATACTTGGCTAAACGTTTAAATCACGTAATCTATTGCAGAAAGATGTTGCAGAGCAAAATAAATTACCTGCTGGCACTATATGCATAACTGTGCGTGCTATAAGTGCACATACGTATTTCGTGCGATTATTTACATGTATGTGTGTGTTTGCACTAAATTGTCTTGCTAATACATTTCTTGCGTTTCAGAGCAATATTGATAATACGATATAATACTATGAGTTGTTCTTATACAAGCAATTATTACCAATGGCAAAAAACATTTTATAGAAATTAAGCATGAATAACACTATTGCAACACAGGTTTGTACATGTATGTATATACACAACTTATGAAAACGATATGTTTATGTGTGTGCTTATTTCTGTATGCATGGAAGCGTATAGACATTGAAGATACACCAAACATTCCGATACTGTCAATATACTCATCAACGTTTGACACAAGGCCAGTAATTACGGAGGAGGGGTATGTCGGTAACATCCATCACCCACCCCCCAGCGTCAAAGTGGTACTTATTTTATACACCGCCAAATGATGAAAGGCGAAGTTGAGCTCGGCGAAATTTCAGCTTTGAATATAAAGACGGACCAACGATCGCTATGCATATACTCGGCGTGCGAGTGATTCTGCCAGTTTGCCAAAAGAGTGGAAAATTGCCGTTACATTAATAGCTTCAAACAAATACATGCCGGAACAAATAAGACTTTAAAAATAAGCCTTCCTGAATTACGTAGTAATTTTTCATTACTGGTATAATTTTCAACACCCACTTCCAAAGTAAAGCAAAAATAGATAAATGAATAAATAAATAAACAGAGAAAAACTATGTGCCTGGTGCTAGAAACCTGGCATCAGCCAAGTGTAATATGGTAGTGAAATAATTCGAAGAGCTCGAAATATGCAGCAAAATTTTGGTGCGGATAATTCTCTTGCCGTTAGAACAAATTAGGCGGCCTATTGCAGCTTGATCTACTACAGTTATGCATAAAAGATTAACGCATTGCTGACATTATTTTTCACTTTAAATATAATGACAATTTGTATAAAATGAAGATATAACTGAAAACGTTATGTAGGTACTTAAGTGTTCATATGTGAAAACCGCTCTACTACATAATGTTTTTTTCTGAATTTTACGTAGTATACTAACAAAATCTATAAACACAAAACACTCAAAAAAGGCACACAGAAAAAAAATCCTGATCCAAAGAAGCTTATATGAAATAGACGTTTCCAATTTAGCCATATGAACAAAGGGAGATTACTAGCTACTCATATTATGACCCAAAGAAATATAAGACTACACCACCTGTTAATTTTTTTTTTCTTTTTGTATCTCATAAGTACAAAATTGGCTTTTTATATACCAAATAACTTTACATAACTAATACTTTTTCTTAGAACAACGGAAATTATATCCTAACCCATTTAAATCCTAATAATGACAATATTATAACATTTCTCTGTATTACTTCTAAAACACATTATCGTAGTATAGTATAAACAAACTATTCATCCCAGTTTATTCACCGCACCCTGTGTGTGTGCATGTGTGTGTGTGTGTGTGTGCACAAGGGTTGGACAAAATAATGGAAGCACCTAGCATCATAGCATCATCATTTTCAAATATCTATAAAACCGTCAAAAGCTTGTTTACTTTTATGTTTTTTTATTTATTTATTTTTAGTGTTGCTTAATATGTTTTGCTAAAATTCCTGTTTCTTTTCAGATATCATCAGAAAAATGTAATTAAAAGTCATTAAAATGACAGATCTATCGGACTTTCAAAGAGGGCAGGCGCTAGCGTAATGAAAACAGCCGAAATGTTTGGGGTTTCAAGAAGTACTGTCTCGAAAGTAATGACAGCCTTTGAGAAAGAGGGAAACAAACCTCCTTGTCAAAATAAAACTTTGAAAGAAATCCAAAACTTTCATGTTGGGACCGTCGGACACTTACGCGAATTGTGAGAAAGGATCCAAAAGTACAGCTCCCCAAATTACTACAAAGTTAATGACCACCTCGAGAACCCACAATCCACAAAAACTGTTCGCCGAGAACTGCACAAAGACGGATTTCAGAGAAGGGCTGAAATAAAAAAAATACACTACTTTAAAAAAGAAATGTTGCAAAGCGTTCACAGAATTGGTCCCTAGAGCAGTGGAAAAAAATGTTATTTGCTCGGAAGAGTCATCCTTTTACCATATTTCCGACCATATATATATATATATATATATATGTATATATATATATATATATATATATATATATATATATATATATATATATACCTGTGTGTTTGTGTGTGTGTTTGTGTGTGTATGTATGTATGTATGTATGTATGTATGTGTGGTATCTATGTATGTTTGTATGTATGTATGTATAATTGAATATTTGCGTAATTGTCCATTTGTTTCTATCGATATTTCAGTACTGAACTGAAAAATACGCGATATGTTTTAAGTGGGTAGATGATTATGAATGTTTACAGGTTTAAGTTTAAAATTCGCACCAAGGTTTCTGCGTACACATCGTCAACAAAGGTGCAATAAAAAGGAAGAAACCGAAACTTCGAATTACTAAACATTTCCATCTTAAAATTAGTACACTTATATGCGCATGTGCGTGTACATGTACATATGGAATTATATATGTACGTATGTATGTAATGCCATAAATACTGTTATGTAGGTCTAAAACGTAAAATATGGAGCAAAAGCCACCCCATGATTGGATAAAGTAAGTGCTTTATGAATTAATTATATCTCAGGCTAGACTTCAGTGCATATGACATTAGAGTCAGAATGCAGTTTGCTTTACATGTTTATCTGACGAGATTTATTAGAGGCGTCGAAACTCCCAGTTACGCATGTGTGTGGGTTTGTGTGTGTGTGTGTGTGTGTGTGTGTGTGTGTGTGTGTGTCTGTGTGTCTGTGTCTGTGTCTGTGTGTGTGTGCTTGCGTGTGTGTGCGGATGTGTGTGTATGTGTGTGCTTGTGTGTGTGTGTGTTTTTTTTATGTATGTATATATGCATGTGTGTCTGTATAAGTAGATATATGCATACGCATAAATATAGAGAAATATACTACTGCTTGGCAATTCCTTGAAAACGGTTATAACATCTTAATATTTTTTCTTTCGTATTTTTTTGCGTTTGGCTATTATTTCAAATATATAATGAAGCATATTCATACACGATATTTCACGTTTTCGTATGACATTTGATCAGAATTATTGTTAGACAATTGCTTCGGAATACTATAGATTATTTACTTCAAATATTTTGCCGTAGAACTTCTTTTGTTTTGTTAAGTGTTTCATAGATGTTGTCTGCAATTCTTGTGTGTAATAAATACTTATTCGTTATTGTACATCTTTGTCATTTCTAGTCATTCTCTATAGCATGTAGTGTCAATAATGGCTCCTGCTTACTAAGATATCGTTTGATCACATGTCTTACATAGGATTATACATATCATCAATCCTGCATTCCGGATTTCAGTTTACTTCCAAGAATAGCGAATCCTTGAGGATCATCGAGTCCTGCTAATGTATCAAACCTCCGGTCTGTGCCCCAGTGACATTAGGAGGTTTGACATAGCACTTGACATATTTTTGCGTTGCACGACGTATTATTTAAAGGTATGTTCTGCTGTGAAATATTCCTTACATATCGTAAATGCTGCAAACGGCACCGTATATCTTGGCAAGCTGAATCAAAACGGAGAATACTCCTGCTGAATGTTATTTGCCTTTGACTCATAGTTTTATGCGTCGTTGGCACTCTAGCCATAACACTTCTCGAAATCGTCCGTAACATGCATATGATGCGACTTAAGTCAACATCCGTTTTCTCGCCACTAGAAAAGAGTACTGTCCCAAAATCTGGAATTACTTCATTACATTTCCATGCTGATTGATTATCAAGCAGCCACAGATTAATGCACCACGAGTTCTCGCTTAAGTTCCTCTGTGTATGTATGTGTGTTAGTGTGTTTGTGTGTGTGATTGTGTCTGTCTGTGTCTGTGTGCCTCTGATTGTGCATATGTGTGTATGAGTGTGTGAGCGTGTGCCTCTATGTGTGTGTTTATTGGAGTGCATAACTGTGTCAAAGGTCATTTGTGTGTATGTCAATTTATTAATTTTTTTTATGAAGTCCGTTGGATCTATCGAAAGATTCCAGAACATTCAGCAATAACGTATTCATCCATTTTCAATATCTCCTGACAGATTTGAATATAAATATCTGGTCGCTGCTATTTCCTTCATCGGAGATTTCCTATTAGATTATAACTATTCATAGAATACGCAATTCACCGGTGGAAAGGGACTTTAACACAATGCGATCGTTCAGCCGTATGTGATGTGTTCTCACCAATTCTACCCCTGACGGATCATCTAAGAAAAGTATAGGCCCTTGTTTGAATAAAACAGCAAACAAATTATTTTCTGTGGTGTGCTGATGTCTGTCAAGCTTATGGTAATACATGGAGTCCGGCAGAAGAACGAGAATGTAAACAATATCATTTCTGTTCATTTTTAGCTCGTTCTAATGAACTGCCGTTCTTCTGCTTGCACCCCATGAATTATTATACATATGTTTGTTTACATCGATTTTTCAGTGTCAACAAGGCTTATGAAGCATACAATATGGCTTGTATTTTGTTTCCTTTGTTTCGTCAACCATTGTGGGTGGAAATCTTCATTCTTGCTGATATTTTAAAACTTGCGTCAAATCGTAGCGTTGAATTAGAAAAAAAAATTACTCAATAGGAATGTACGTGCATTCCTCTATTTCATGATTTACACGAAAAACGTATCTGTGACACACACACACACACACACACACACACACACACATATATATATATATATATATATATATATATATATATATATATATATATATACTTGCATGCATAAATACCTAGGTTCCTATATATATACATATATATGTATACACATACACACGCACAGTGAATCACACATGCGCGCGTACACACACACAGATATTCACACAGCATTTATGGTGCCGATTTATAAACGTTTGTAAAGGATAAATATAAAATACTGCAATTATATCATTTAGTACTACATTGAGACACATTTTCTTCAACAGAACCGATTTCAATTGAGATAACACGTTAGTACTAATGCTATATATGTATGCGTGCGTGTATGTGTGTGTGTGCATGTGTGTGTGTGTGTGTGTGTGTGTGTGTGTGTCTGTGTAGTTTCTTTGTGTGTATATATGTTTGCCTACACACACACACACATCCGCAGATTCATATATATATATATACATGAACGTTTTAACCCACGCACGCATATAGACATATAACAGAGAGATGGACTTATATATAATATGACAGTGAACGTGAATGAAAACGTGTGCGAGTGATACAGAGAAAGAGGTAAATTGATACTAGAAAAAAGATAAATGGAGATATGGTAATATAATATGCTTATATGAATGGATGCATCGTTATAGTATTAAACGATTCATTATTACTAATCTTAACTTACTAATAAATCGGGTTGCTCAGAGTACGCTATTTCTCCTATATCAAGCCACTTTGTAGAAATAAGAAATCAGTAATACTTTATTACTGTTCGACTACTTAACAAAACAAGTCACATATTTATTAAATTACAAGACCAATAAATAGTTTTCCCAGACGTGATAAAAAAAAAAAGAAGAAAAAAAACACAAATTGTAAAATAAATAATGCCGTTGATTAGTCAAATAAAACTATGAGACATTTTGATGGCATAAGACAGTGGTTATGAGAAAGTCTTTGTAAATGGCCGCCCGGACAGTCATTAAATTGAAAATGGTTGGTAAGCATTATATTCTAAAAGTAATACTATCTCAATTTCTATACTCTAGTGAATTCATAACGGCAAAGGAAATGGAGAGCTGCTAAATATTGGCAATTTTTCAACACTACCAAATTTCAGTGTTTTATATTTTATAGATAGACACCAATGTTTGTTGGTTTTTTTTCCGCATCTTTTTTTATTCTTCTGTTGTATTTTAATAAAACGTCTGCTTTTAGAATATCCGGGCACGAATATATATTTGTATATATGTGTGTGTATATGTAAGCATACGTGCGTGTATGTTTACGTGTTAGTGTGTCTATTGGTGTCTGGTTTTGCTTCTGTGTGTATTTATGACTAAGAGGAAGAAATATAGTTTCTGTGGAGGCTCTTTGAGTATATGAGCTGACGTATGTAGTTGAGTGTGCATGTAAGTATTTGCGTGCGATTTTCGTGCTAATTAATAAATCACTATTATGAGGAAAACGGAGAAGTGTGAGTATGCGTAAAGATATGCATACGTACATACATAGCTGTGTATATATCTATCTATCTATTTATCTTTCTATCTATTTGTATCTATATCTATATGTATATATATATATATATATATATATATATATATATATATATATATATATATATATATATATATATATATATATATATTTACCTATCTATCTATGTATCTCTTTATATGCCTATCTATCTATCTATCTATCTATCTATCTATCTATCTATCTATCTATATATCTATCTATCTATGTATCTATCTATCTATCCATCTGTGTATATATATATATATATACGATCATGCAAACCGCTTCACATATCAAGTGAAAGAGAAAGGCTTATATGTTTGTAAAATTAAGAGGCGTGTTGTTTTTAATTTTTTTCATAGATTATGTTTTATATTTCTTTGATAAACATTTAGAACATTCTGAGGAAATATGCCAAGGAAACTGTTGTGACACAAAGGAGGTATACAACAAGGATCAACCTAGAAAGAAATATATACTAGAAACCTTGTTCAGTCGGGAATGTAAAATTTGAAGTAGGTTCCACCACGGATCAGCTAGAATTTCACCAACTGGCCACCATAACTTATCAACTCAGAGACACACACACACACACACACACACACATGAATGCACACGCACCCATACATATACACGCGCACATACACACACAGTCACACAAACTCACTCACACACATTCGTGTGGTGGTTTACGAGTGTGCTAATGTGTAGATATATGTGTGAATCACAAGTATGTATGCTTGTGTATATATATATATATATATATATATATATATATATATATATATATATATATATATATATATATATATACATACACACATACCCACACACACATATATACACGCATATACATGAACTGAATCGTTGGCGCAACCAGGAAACTCATGTGGTCTCGTAAAGTTTTCGTTCTTCACATTGCAAATAACCAATTGTATTGTTTAATGCATAGAAAGCAAATTAGCGCACTCGTTTAAACCTAATTTAGTACACTTTGGAATTATTATAACATCAAAGAAGGCTACGTAACGACTCTAGAGATGAGGATCACAAGTGGTTAAATAAATATATCCACTTCTCATATGGGCTGAATTTTTGTGGTTTGTATTATTTCCCATGAAATAATTTCATCGATCGTATGTCCTGGATTCCAGCTGCACGTGATTCTGCGATTCACTCCACTGTATTATATCACCGTGCTGTCTGTTAGACGAGTCCGCTAGAAGAGCTATCTCTGATTGCCACACGACTCAATGAACCCATATATTATACTACACATATCTGTATACATACTTACGCTCACGCACACACACAAACATAATTATATGCATGTGTGTGTATGTTTGTGTGTATGGTATGCGTGTGTGTGCAAAGTTTGCGTTTGCGTGTCAGTGTGTGCTTGCGTGTCTGTGTAGATAATTGCACTGTCCTAATCAGTAATGCATTGGACAAAATGATTGGCAGCGTCTTGTGGATCTTTACATATCTATCTGTGAGAGTGTGTGTCTCTCTCTCAATCTCTCTCTCTCTCTCTCTATCTATCTATCAATGTATCTATCTATTTATGTATCTCTCTCTCTCTCTCTCTCTCTCTCTCTCTCTCTCTATATATATATATATATATATATATATATATATATATATATATATATACTATAGTGATTTAGGCCGCCTTATGGGGCTACTCTGGACTTCTCGTTTTTTTGGAATCAGCATGGCGGCACCACGGCCGTAAACCAACAGAAGGCCGAAGGGAGACAATCGTTTGCCATCTTGGTGTTTTGGTAGCCATAAAATGGCAGCACGACCGCAGCCCGTTGGACACTGGCAAAGGGAAACAATCACCTAGAAATGTTATCCTTACAAACGTGGATTTTCCCCCTCCATATACTCATATGTGATTTGTATATATATATATATATATATATATATATATAGTTATTAATATTTCTAAGTCTCTCTAAAGGAGACTACGGCAGCGGTACTGGAAATTAATAGTTATCGCCAAGCCAACATGGCAGTCCCAAAATTAGGACGAAAGCTGCCGTGAATTAGCTCCAAGAAGCCATCGCCTCTAGCTAGCTATGTGACACACGAAACCTGTGTCCTTTATAACCTTCGAACAGGGGAGGTCAGCAGTGTCCCCCTGCTGGTTTGGCATCTGCAGACTAGACTAGTTTCAGGGTGTTGCCCCTTGTCAATGCAGAGTAGCCAAGCCTTAGCCAGGCGGCGCTGCTGACTATCTGCTCGAAGGTTATTTATCTAATTTCAGTGGAATCTATCCACTGGTTTTCAGAAATAGAGTTATTAATATTTCTAAGTCTCTCTAAAGGAGACTACGGCAGCGGTACTGGAAATTAATAGTTATCGCCAAGCCAACATGGCAGTCCCAAAATTAGGACGAAAGCTGCCGTGAATTAGCTCCAAGAAGCCATCGCCTCTAGCTAGCTATGTGACACACGAAACCTGTGTCCTTTATAACCTTCGAACAGGGGAGGTCAGCAGTGTCCCCCTGCTGGTTTGGCATCTGCAGACTAGACTAGTTTCAGGGTGTTGCCCCTTGTCAATGCAGAGTAGCCAAGCCTTAGCCAGGCGGCGCTGCTGACTATCTGCTCGAAGGTTATTTATCTAATTTCAGTGGAATCTATCCACTGGTTTTCAGAAATAGAGTTATTAATATTTCTAAGTCTCTCTAAAGGAGACTACGGCAGCGGTACTGGAAATTAATAGTTATCGCCAAGCCAACATGGCAGTCCCAAAATTAGGACGAAAGCTGCCGTGAATTAGCTCCAAGAAGCCATCGCCTCTAGCTAGCTATGTGACACACGAAACCTGTGTCCTTTATAACCTTCGAACAGGGGAGGTCAGCAGTGTCCCCCTGCTGGTTTGGCATCTGCAGACTAGACTAGTTTCAGGGTGTTGCCCCTTGTCAATGCAGAGTATATATAATCATATATCTATGAAACAATATATTACACTATAAAATTTCTATATACATATACATACACGCTCACACGAACAACATACATATGTACAAGGAGATGTTTCTATGTCGCTTGCTTGTTTGTCGTACCTTGTTTATCATTTTGTCCATGTTCTTTTGCCATGTCATGTACCCAGTTATGTATCTATATGTACATGTAGATGAAGGTATGTACATACATGTACATATATATGCATATACTCATATATTGTTTGCATCACGACAGAACGCACGCGTTAACCTTTATACAGTAAGTTTTAACTATTTTTCTAACGCGACTCTCTGTATCTCTATATCTATCTCCCCCTCTCATTCTTCCCTCTACTGTTCTTCGCCTCTACCTGTCACTACTATCTCTCTCTCTCTATCTCTTGATACTCGTCCTTCGCCTCTCACCGTTACTACTACTATATCTCTCTCTCTCTACCTCTCGTTGCTCACTTTTATTCTACTTCCTCCCCTTCTTTTCCCTCTGCTAATCTTTCTCTTTACACAGCCTTGTTCACGTGTGTCCGGCTGCTATTTCTTTTCGTTCTTGGACTCCCGAAGCTCTCACGGACTTCTTTGCCCCTCCTGTTCGTGCCTCACAGCGTTTGAGACATACACACTTCACGTCTGGCTGTAGAGCCTTGTTGCTTGTTTGTTTATTCACCGTTTCGTTCTCCTGTCTTGTTTTCCGTCCGCCACTATCCTCCACGAAAATAATTTAATTTGTGTTCGTGGGAAGAACCATTTCAACGATGCGTACTGCCTTATTTCTTCGAAACGCCGGTGTTTTAATGGTGGCAGTTGATGAAGGAGATGTTTCTATGTAGCTTGCTTGTTTGTTGTACCTTGTTTATCATTTTGTCCATGTTCTTTTGCCACGTCATGTACCCAGTTATGTATCTATATGTACATGTAGATGAAGTTATGTACATACATGTACATATATATGCATATACTCATATATTGTTTGTATATATATATATATATATATATATATATATATATATATATATATATATATATATATATATATATATATACACACATGCATGTGTGCGAATGTGTGCGTATGTGTGTGAATGTGTACGTATGTGTGTGTATGTTTGCGTGTACGCGTGTGGGGTGTGGGTGCCTGTTCATTAGTGCATGCATGTGTGTGGATAATTGCGTTTTCCGCATCTGTGACGTGCTTGCCGGAGTTTCGTTCGCATTTACGTTCTGATTCTAATTGACACTAAAGTCGACTTTTACATACATAATTTTGGGATCGACAAATTCTATACAACTCAATTTGGATTTTATGGACTCACGTACAATACGTCTTGTGCCTACGGAAGAACTTGTTATTATTGTTATTTTTTATTATTATTATTATTATTATTATTATTATTATTATTATTATTATTATTATTATTATTATTATTATTATCCGATTGACTTGCATTTAATTGGATCTTCTGGCCGGTTGTGAACATGAGACCTGAAGGGCGTATATATTTGATGGGGAGGAACTTCTTGAGAATGTGGGCCGTTGATCCCCATACAATTTTTTGAGTCTCATAGATTGTTGATTTCTCAGGGATCAGGCTCCAAAAATTGTCACTACTTTTCTTGATCATTTCAAAGGCACCTACAGCAATAGGGATGGTTTTGACCTTTAATTGACACGTCCTACGCACAACAGATTAAATTTCTAAAAACTATATCTTAGCACTGTGCAACAACACGTTACTTAGATGACAACAACCTTCGTATGTACCCTTATTTTCCCTAATAATAATGTTTTCGGGAGCTACACAATCCTACGTGTTATGATTTTACCTATATCCTTCCAACTCTTTAGGAACACCTCGAAATGCACTTGGAGATACAGGGACATATGTTGGTCCCACTTTCCCTAACGTCTGTAACTCAGTGGCTAGGGCCTAGTACTTCCTGTATACCTCTCATATTGAATTTCTCATCACTTCGGATGTAATGTTAATTACCTATACTCGTTGTAAGCTACTACTAAATCAGGCCTTCTAGCTTTTATTGCTCTGTCAGTCTGAATGTCAAATTCCAACATCTTATAATTATTAATTGTAGCTCAATTTACATTGCTTGCATTCTAGCATATCACGTTCATATTATTGAATGCGAGAGGAGCGCATGCCATCAAACTGGCACTAGATTACAAATATATGATAACTAATACACTCTTCATGATTACCCGTTTGAGAAGCGTGCACTAGGCACATGCATGGCAACCAGATGAGTGCAATATGTTGAGCTTGTCCCAAAATGAACAGCACATGATCCTGCAGGTGTAACGTTGAGAGCTCGGACGAGTTTTATTTCACCGAGCAAAATTCATCGGTACATTGCATCTGATCCATTATTTTCCGAGTTCCAATGTAATTGTAGTCGACTTTGTATTCAATCCTTCCGTGGTCGAGAATATGAGTACCACCTGAATACGTCAGGTGATGTTCGGCTAAGCCCTCTCCCAGAAATTTCAAATCATATGTTTCAAGTAGAAATTATTATTATTGTTAAGAAAGTAGCGATTGCATAGAAACTTTAGCAAGGCTGACTAAATTTTCTGCGACATTTCTTCTTACCCATTACTTTCTTATTTCTGACGTCGACTTTGTTTCAACGTGGAGTTGATAAAATGCGATCTAGCTAAGCACTGAGTTCAGTGTACATGTGAACTCCATTCATCTAAACTGCTGCTTTTGAACCTCAATTTTGAAAGCAAAAATTTGTTAAAAACAGATTACTACGAGAAATTAGCGCATTACATTAATAACTTAGCAGCATTTTCACGACTATTTAACTTCGGAGCTCAAAGCTGCAGACATTGGCTTTAATTATCCTCATTTCCGATTTGAACATATGAAATACCAGTCAACTACGGAGGTAAATTTGATCAACATGCTCTCTCCCATCAAAATTGGTGATTAGTTCCATAATTCGATATAATAATCAGTATTGCTGTTACACACGCGTGCGCGCACGAACATACACGCTTAAGTATATGTACTCAAAGCAGTAAACGATATATATATATATATATATATATATATATATATATATATATATATATATATATATATATATATATATATATATATATATACATATATATATATATATACATACATACATGCATATATATATATATTATATATGTATATACACACACATACATACATGGATATATATATATATATATATATATATATATATATATATATATATATATATATATATATATATATATATAATATACATATGTATAGTTTTGAGATATATATATATAATTCCATATATATATATATATATATATATATATATATATATATATATATATATATATATATATATGTGTGTGTGTGTGTGTGTGTGTGTGTGTGTGTGTGTATGTGTGTTTGTATGCTTGCATGTTTATATGTACCCATGTGTGTATAACTGTAGGCATGTATGTCTGTATGTGTGTATGTATGTATGTATTATGTATAGTATGTATGTATGTATGTATGTATGTATGTGTATATGTATGTATGTATGTACGTATGGTTCTTTAAATAGGTTTTGTTCAATTTGTGTTTTCTCCATCCTTTCCTCTAAAGACCTGAACATTTTATGAAAAAATAAAACAAAGAAAAAAAGCAGAACGGAATATCAAGACTGAAATTACGTCTATTAATTTTCTCTTCTGTCCAATGAACGCCGTTACCAAAAAAGATAATTTTTGTGTGTTTTAAAATTAAAGTAGAAGCACTTTCTATTTATAGAACAAACTTTCTGTTACTTCTACTCATACTGTCTGGTTGCCTGTTTTCTTTTATTGATGCTCTTTCACTTCTTTTTTTTAAATTTATTTTACTCATCTTATTTTTCTCAACTGACTGATTGTGTTTGTTAATCGGTCTGGCTAATTAGGAAAATTATCAATTTTATAATGATAATGGGCTGTTATGAATTATATTTGCGTCAGATGATTTCTGTCTTTGACTGTGCCTCTATTTCATCAGCTACACAAATGTGAAAAATAAATACTTTTAGTAAAATTCAGAAATATTTCAATGCTTGCTTTATGGAAAATACGGCGTAAATTGAGGGTGGCGTATTTTTTAATTATTATAATCGTAAATTTTGCTACATTGCACTAAATTTATAATGTGAATTGTTTCTGTTCTTTAACAGCCTGATTCTAATTTTATTAGTATAAATATGGCACTCTAATCAATAAATGCTGTTAAAATATGTGCCGCTCTGCTTATTTTTCAATTGTTATTTTAAGCTTTGAGGGTACTCTAGGTCATTATTTATTAAGTAACCTAATTCTGCTTTTAATAGTTTGGTTTGTCACATATTTGTTATAATCTTTTGTTTTTAGCTAGGAATGATTGCACAAATATGTAAGCTCTGACTTGTTTTTTTGAGTTTTTCAAATTTCTTTTATTAGAATAGAAAATAGCGTTGCTGCACTAAATCCATTATGTGAATTGATTCTATTTTTTTAAGCATTCTAGTTTAAAATAGATTTGCTATACGTCAATTTTTCATCGCGATGTATTGTTTGAAAAACATACTATTTTTAATTAAACATTTAGAAATTAAATAGTAGGTATTGCTTTTAAGTTATGGGTTTTAGGTCCACTAATTAACATGCTGATCTGAAATTGTTTGTTTTTAGATCTTGTTTTATAGTCTGCATTAAAATAAACAAAACAATGTTTGTGGTCTCTTTGTCATTAAATGTCATATACTTACATATTTGTGATACATTACCATAAATTTATTATGAGAATCTGTTGTTTGATTGGCCATTATATATTGAAATGGGTTCGTATAAATAAAGTGTTTTATCTTGCAATTCGTGTTAAGCTGAGTAACATCTATGCACTGCGTCGATTAAAGTAATCCTCAACTCGCAAACATGTGAAGTCAATAGCATATATCGTGAATAGAAAACTCTGGAATTAGCGGAACTAAATCATTTGCAAAATTTAGTTTCTTCCCAATAGGTTATATTCCGAATTGTACCGACGTCAATATTTCCATTTATCCCTTCGGTATTGATAATACAGAGAAACACTCATTTAATGTTACTAATTGACTCCACTATTCCCTTTCTCTACTTAAATTAATGATTTCCTAGCCAAGTAAATACATTTGCCATATCAAAGTGTAGTATTTCATATGTTAGGAGACATAAAACATTATTAACTATTATCTCGTTTGTGCGTGTGTGATATTGTTTCTGTGTTTTTGTGCGTATGTGTATTCGTGAGTCTATGTAGGCATGTGTGTGCGTGTGATAGCAATATCACAGTATATATGTTTGGACAATTTTGTAAGTTCTATCCTCATTTAGAGATAAACTTCTGCTATAATACGCATGCATATAATAGGTTGGATAAGTATATTAGTATAGGGTATTATGATATGCCCACTTAATTTTATGCACTAAACTGTACAGTAAGAATTTATGTCTTACTTAAGACATGAAATACTATGTTAAATGGCTTTCCAGTTAAAATTTACTATATCTACATAGCTTTCATTGAAAAACACGATAGATTATAGTTAAGCTAGAAGAATTTGGGAAAGATTAATGATGAATGAAATTGTAATAAATTTTCAATAACGCAGGACATTAGCACTGCAGCAAATTCGCTTTTCAAATTAACTTGAAGTACAGCAATAGTTTTCTAAAAAAAAATTAAGTCTTATATTGGTGAAAGGAAAATCAGAATACACGAAGTAAAAATCGTATGATTTTGGCAAACACGCCGCCAATTGGTCATATAAATAAACATACTGCATTATGTTAACTGTTTTACTAATTTTGAACAAAACGTTTTAATGACGTAAACTGCCTGAGATGAAAAGCTTCTCACGTATGCTAGTATAGACTTTGGGTTAATCATCAACAATTGCGATACAAGCAATAATAAGTTGTTTTGAATATGTTGCCGAGGATTGAGTAGAAGCGTACCATTCTAGAATTTCACGTGTAGGAAATATTTATTCCTATATATATATATATATATATATATATATATATATATATATGACAGTCATATGACCTCAAAGGATGGTGTCGCAAACACATTATTGTGCAATTAAGATTTTATGGATCGCAATACAACTTTACACACTGAAGCGTCGAACATAGAAAAACAAAATGGAAAGAATTTGATTGATTTCCAAGAATATATTCGTATGTATGAATGGACATGAAATAATAAACGAAATGGTTTCAGCTATAAAGGTGTAATCAATAAAGCAATCCAATATCTTTTGTTGTATTTCTTCACATGCTTATGCTTGCACTTTAACAGATTGTCATTAAATAGTTATGTGGTATACAAGATGATGGAAGTAAATGGAGGTAGGCTAGACCTACTTCAAACAACCATCGTTACCGACTTAAAGCTTGATTTGGATTCATATTAATACCTCGGGATAAAATGATGTTTAAGATTTCTTGTGCGGCGTCACTCGTTACTCTAGCTACCGAATATGAAGTAATTATATTTACTTTGCGATAAAGGTTTAGATTTAGCAGTGAGTACCATTCAACAATTAACAGCACAAGTGATGCAGTTTATGGCCTGTTGATAACTACGTGTAATTTATCCCATATGATGATGAGTATAATGTATATGTGTTAAATTAAACTTTCATATAAGTTTCTGTTATTTCCTCTGCGTTTCTATAATACCCTAT
This sequence comes from Octopus bimaculoides, assembly GCF_046866305.1. Lineage (NCBI taxonomy): Eukaryota > Metazoa > Mollusca > Cephalopoda > Octopoda > Octopodidae > Octopus > Octopus bimaculoides. The sequence goes on along the minus strand of NC_142929.1, from coordinate 23,993,547 downwards.
TACAGGAAGATGAAATCCATATTTCTAGCATTTAACGTTTATAATGATTTCGTGAAAAATCTAAAAGTATAGAAAGAAAACATGTAATGATGTTTATGTGTTAAGCATCATTTTAAAGATTGCGTTTCGTTTACGTAAAATATCTTACTAAATGAAGACTAGAGGAATACTCCACACATGGTATATAAAACAGATACATTGTCACAATGCAGAGCAATTGGTGGATGGTGCCAGCTCGAATTTGCGAAAAGAAATAGTTGTATTCCTTAAAGACAATATATTTGGCGAATGATCCAGTTTTTGATGTAGGCAAGCTGTATATCGACCATACATCTGTAGTCTTAATTGTTAGCTATGCTAAGATTATGTTTGTGAAGCCCATATATTTAGACATGTGCATCCTTATTTGACACAAGTTCAACATATACTGGTGAGGATGTATTTTTGCCAAATCAAAATACACTAAGTCCTGATACTCATTGATATATACGCCTATATGCCCATATGGCGTAGTGGTTAAGACAAATATCCGTCGAACGTAAATAATGTAAACAATGTACATAATACCTAATCTCTTAAATATAGGACAATAACATAAAAACAAAATAAGGTAAAATGGAAGGCATTCAAAGACATTAGTGAGTGCCAGTGGTATTCATCTAGACTGTAGGGGTTGGGGAGGAAATCTAGTACTAAGTGCTTTTGTCCGCTTTATGGCTAAGGTCAATGGCTATAGAAATATGTTTCGCAATGAGGTATGGGTGGGTAGGTAGCCGTGAATGGAGAAACCATTTGAATGTTAAATTATCTGGGAACAAGGGTTAGAATTATATATTAAGGGATTTATTAGTTTAAGGTCTTAAAGTAAATTGAATAATTACAAAGTGATGAGGTAAGGTTGATAGAAGAGATACACAGGAGTATGTGCTGATGATCATGGAGGTTTCTATGTGAATGTTATTCGTGGGGTGTGAATTTACATTTTGATTTATGGAAGAATTGGAAAGTGTGGCAGAATTTGTGTTTACACGTTGTGAAGAGTTCGTTGTACTTTGTTAAGTACATACACACACGGCTGTGTGCTAAGTAGCTTAATTACCAACCACATGGTTCCGGGTTCAGTCCCACTGCATGGCACCTTGGGCAAGTCCTTTCTACTTTAACCTCGGGCCGACCAAAGTCTTTTGAGTGGATTTGGTAGACGGAAACTGAACGAAGCCCGTCGCATATATGTATATATGTATATATTTTTATGTGTATGTGTGTGTATATGCTTGTGTATCTGTGTTTCCCCCCCACACTCAACATCGTTTGACAACCGATGCTGGTGTGTTTACGTCCCCATAACGTAGCGGCTCGGCAAAAACAGACCAATGGAATAAGTACTAGACTTACAAAGAATAAGTCTTGGGGTCGATTTGTTCGACTAAAGGCGGTGCTCCAGTATGGGCGCATTCAAAATACTGAAGCAAGTGAAAGAGAAAAAGATACATTGTGAACGTACGCATGCATCTATAAATACAACAATATGGATGAGTTAAATGTTAGCAGTAGATGTTTTGCACACTTAATATATATGTTATTGTATAGCATGAGTAGCATCGAGTTATAATAAATGAATTAACTGAGATAATCCATGCAATAAGTAAATTTAATGTGTTTTCGGCAATATAATAAGATAAAAATAGAAACCGGGAAAGTGATGTCAAATTTTCTATCTACCTGCGAGTTCTATCTTTAAATTCGGCTGGGAGATACTGTTGGGTTCATATATGATTCATGAAGTCCAAACTTCTCCTTTAACCGCTTACGTTCTCGTAGTAAAACGATTAATCGTCTTGTGCTCAACAAACACGCTTGAAGCTGAAGAACTGCAGTGTAATAAGCGTGCATATGTGTGTGTATGATGGGTATTTTGCATGCGTCTGTATGTGTGTATCCGCGTGGGCAATATGACCTTTCGAAACTAGACGTCTCTTATCATGCAGGTTCAAACCGACGGTATTACTAAATCTCCAATAAAATCCATACACAGCTCTAAAGTGCATTGAGAGTAACTTGTCTATTGAAGTTATATGCATACACTACTACGTAATATGTGTGCGCATACATTTTAAGCATATGCATATATATATATATATATATATATATATATATATATATATATATATATATATATATGCACGTACATATATGCTTACGTACATGTGAGAATTGATTATAAACATATATATGTCATATGAATAAATGTATGTATATATATATATATATATATATATACGTGTGTGTGTATGTATGTATATGTATATGTGGTTTGTGCTTGCGTTTGTCGCTTATTATGTTTGGTTATACATGTAGAAACTTTCATCGATATGAGATATAAAAATTTTTATGTAAAAGTGTGTATTTACGACCCAACCTCCACCCTTCAAAAACTACCAACACTTTAAATGATATAGGAATAAACAAAATATTAAAAGTTAATGCACTGAAAAATCTAGACAAGTGTTACAAGAAATATTTTATTTTAAGGTAATTTCTATTTGCTAGAAATAATTCTATAAATAGTTTTGTTGTTGTTTCATCTGTGCGGGCATATTAGAAACGCATTTGAGTTGCTGGAATCAATAACCAATATTTAGCAGCTGATCACACTGTAGACCATTTATTTGTACGTTCTAGTTGATTCTATGTAATAGCATAGAGCAAAACCATATCTTATGAAGAAAAGGAATGCAATGTCTGGAAATTCAATACAATAAACTTGACTTCAAACGAATGAATTAGTGCGTCGTTCAAATATTAAGTTTTCAAGTGCCAATTTTATTATCCTATTGATAGATGCCAATTTACTAGGCTAGTTCATAAAGAAAAGACTATCGATCATTCCACAATCATCCTTGCTTAAGTGCTTTATATGCATCTAAATATAAACAACGTAAAATAATTTCTCAGCTAATGTATTCATATACATAGACGCCATATAAGTGTATACGTATGATTTTTGTCCTCGAATGAAGAAAAAACACATATACAGCCGCTTACACATATTGATACAATTGCCAATTACTATGTCTCTGCAAATAATTATGTATGAATCACCGGATCGATGATGCATTTGTAGATATTTATGAATAGACATACGAAAATAAAGCTATATAGATTGAAATACACTAAACATAGTAGAATAT
>NC_142929.1:23942856-23985356 GCF_046866305.1 Octopus bimaculoides | reverse complement strand
CATTGTAACTTGTCTGAAGAGAAGATTAGAGGAATTTAATTTAATTATATATATGGATCTGCATAATCTGTTTAAACTATCGTATTGATTGATGTACAATACTCTACTGATTATTGAAACGAATGATACTGATTAATAAATGGAGTTGTGTCACCTGCATTCCTTTGTTTATACACACACACAAACACATACACACATGCACGTACATATGCATTCTTACACAGGAAATTGGACATATTCGTTTGTATTTCATTGTTGCTTGATGTATTTCATCCTTCATGTTAGTTTAGAAATAAACTCTCATCCATTATATTGATTAGGTATAGAATGCGATGTCGATTTAAAATACTATAATCATGTGTAAGTTGAGATATTTGGAGGGTGGCTGTAAGTCTATCCTTTATGCATTTAATGTTGTAATTGAGAGAATATTCTGCTATATTACACAATTTATTTTATGCTACTTCTCAATCTTGTTTATTAAGTATTTAGACGCTATATGACATAGCTATTTAGATTATGGCAATTATTCTCAAAGAAAGAAATGTGTTACACATCTCATATATATATATATATATATATATATATATATATATATATATAAAAGATAATAAGAGTGAAAAAACTACAGAAGGCTTGTGTTACATGGTTAAAGTATATATATATCATAGATCTATGTATTGTGTCATCCCATAAATGATGCAGTGTTTCAATTTGCAGGAACTAAAGTCGGAGGGTGACGAGACATACTACCTGTATCCACTTGCTATCAAAGCAGATAGTAAATTTACCTTATACTTATTATTAGTGCAAGTTTACAAGACTGCAGGTCTATTTTAACAGTTGTATTTTTAAAGCTATAATGGAAGTAACAAAGGAGTGTATTCAGCATATTTTGCTTTATAAGTTCAATGAAGCAACAACGCAACGAAAAGTGCGAGGAATATAAATGCAGTATATGGGGATTGAACAATAAGTGTAAGCCTGTGTCGACGGTGGTTGCAGAAGTTTCGAGTCAGAAACTGCAACCCAGAAAAGGAGCCTCGTCCCGAAATATCTGCAGAGCGCAATGAGGGGGTCCTGCAAGTGCTGCTGGAACAAAATCCCATTGTAACTCTTGACGAACTAGCAGGAAAGATTGGATTTCGTCTTTCAACGATTCAACGACTCCTGTGTGCCATGGAAACATCAGTAAATTGGGTCAATGGGTTCCACACACACCTTCCGAGTCTAAACGCACGTAGTGAGTGAATGTGTTCTCTTCTTTGCTGTCATATCTCACGAATGAACCATTCTCTATAAAAATGTCAAGAGTCGAAGACAGTGGGCAGGGAAAGGAGAAGCACCGACATCCAAGGCTAAATATGGTCTTCACCCACGTAAGGTATTGTTATCTCTTTGGTGGGATATGTAAGGTTTAGTCCACTTTGAACTTTTAAACCGAAGCCAAACGATAACGAAGAAGATCTACTGCGAGCAGCTTGAGAAGCCTAAGTCAGCGCTAATAGTTTTCTAGCTGTATAAGGCCTATACCACCTTCGATATTTTGTAAATATAAACTTTCTATCACAGATTTTGGTTGGTGCATCCTAAGTTCTGTAATTATTTTTCTTGTTTTCCTGTCAATTTTGATTAGTTCATTTAAAGTCCTGTTAAGAATATTGTAGCTGTAACATATAACTGGGACGGCTAGTGTATTAATGCTTATTGTCTAATTTTTCGCATTGAGCTCTGTTCTCAGTATTAATCTAAATCGTTTAATGTAATTCATTCTTATCTTCTCTTCCATTTGTGTGTGCTTTATCGTATCAAGTTCTTTGATTCCTTACTATTCGTATGCCTGGCTTTGGTCTAATACTCTTATTGCATTTGCTTTATCTAGTGTTATGTTACTTCTCTTAACTAATTTTCCTCTTTTCAAGGTTGCTTTAGTACACTTTTCTAAGTCAAATTTCATGTTCATTTCTTTGGTAAATCCATGTACACTTTGTAGTAATGTTTCCAGCTGTTTATCATTTGTAACGTACATTTTTTGATCATCCATATATAAGAGGTTAATTGTGTTACCGTAACAGTTGTATCCACATTCAACATTCTTTAGCTTGTCAGATAAAGGTGTCAGTGCCAAGCAGAAAAAGCATGGAATATTCCTCTTCTTAAAGGGTTCGCTTTGGATTTTATGAGTCCCTCTTTTATCTGGACCTGTAGCACTAACTGCCATTTATTTATGGAATGTTTTATATATCTTATGATTATTGGTGGTACCTTGTTCATGCCAAGAGGTTCCTAGGATCCATATGTGAGGAATACTATCAAAAGCCTTTTGATAATCAATCCAAGCCATACTTAGACTCTTTTTGTAGTCTTCAGTTACGTCTTTATTGATCAGTTGCTGATCTTTAATGGCATAGAAGCCCTTGCAGCATCACTTCTGCTCTCCTGAAACAGGTTGTTTCTTGAAGATGTGTGCCCATTCTTCGATATTATTGCAGTAAAGGCTTTGTAAATAGTAGGGAAAACATTTAGCACTTCATTAGCAGTGAACTAAGGTAACAGCCCTTATTTTTCGAGCACTTTCCGGAGTATTCGAGCGGTTTCAAGCAGTGTTGTTTTCTGCAAGTACTCCACTCTTATTGCAGCCCCTATAGGTTCCATGTACTTCTCAAGATTTTTGCTCACTGTTCCTAGGGCTCAGACGATTATTGGTACTACTGCCACGTTTTCTCACTACTACTATTCGCTGAAACTATCTTTGGGAATCTACCTGCAACGACTTCTGCCAGTCAGATAATTACTCTTCTTGTTTCTGATTTCTGAGTTCGTTTGGTGTTTTTGTTTCCCTATATCTTTCTGTGACTCAACCAGTTTTTTAATAACATTTCTTCACTGTTATCTACATAGGAGTCTATATCTACTCTGGCTAATTCCATGCAGTCTTTACCTTCTACTGATATCAACCCTCTTCCGACTTCCTTTCTAAGTAGGTATAATTTTGCTAATATTACTCTTGGTTGCATTGCCCCATGCATATTGAATTCCTTCCTATGTCTAACTTTACTAATTCAGTTATATTCTGAAGTACAAAAGCTGCCGAGTGTCTAAGTAATAATATTTCCCAAGTATTTACAGCCTTCACGAGATATGGAACATTTTGCTTTGATTTCATTAGCTTCCCCACCCTCCTAATGTAATCTCCAATTTTCGTTTTCATTTCTGTAGGTGATACTCTGTCAGATTCTATAACTCCTTGACACTCCTAACTCTCTTATCGTTTCGATGATTTTAATGTCTGGCCATCTGGTAATTGGATGCCTTCGCTGTTGACTACCTGTCCCCTTCTCATGATTAATATTGCTCAATTATCTATGCCAAATTCCATACCTATATCTTTCCTGAAGAGACTTATAGTTTGTATTAAAGGATCTATCTCTTTTACATTCTTACTAAAATGCTTCAGTTCATCCATTTACAGGGAATGATTAATTTTTCCATTCCTATTTCTGAACTGACACCCTGAATTTGCCTTCCTTAATTCTAAACTAAAGGATGGTCAAACATAGGACAAACTTTAAAGGAGACAATGCGCGTCCCTGAAAATATTTTGTGCAGCTGTAGCTCAGAAATAAAATAAAAATAAACCGTTATAAGTTAGTGTGAATTGTGAAGAATCGTTTAAATATCAGAATGCTAGACGATAAGAATATATAACCGGTTATTTATGTAATATCTCTTGATGATATCTTTGAATTATGAATTTATGCATCAAACATTTCTTCTAATTAATCTTTAGGAGATTAGTTAATCTATTGTTATATCTGGGATGGACAGGTTTTGCTAATTAAATAGACACACTATATGTTTGATCTTTACTTCAGCTTTATTATTATTATTAATTTTGTCTCTTTCTTACTTTGTCGACGCTCCTACGTTACTCACGCTGCGACCTCTTCAGTAACTCGTTTATCCACGTACCTTCCCTTGTACTGCTTAGTCCATTATGTCCTTCTGTGGTAGGTATGTTTATTGTTATATATTCTTTTATTATTTTATTTCTTTCAGTCATTTAACAGCGGCATACTGGAGCGCCTCCTGGCAGGATATTGGTAGAAGAAATATACACCAGGACGTAATTGTTCAAGCTTAGTACTTATTTTGTAGCCCCCTTTGCCGAACTGCTAGCTTAAGGAAACATAAACGCATGGTCAAGGGGTGAAGGGTGAGGAGAAATACAGACACATAGACACGCAAATAGATACACACACACACACACACATACAGGCGCTAGGAATTTTCAATGGCCGAGGTAACTGAAAAGATGGCGGCATGGGCTTCCGCCCCGGCATCCGAGACTCGGAGTTTTATCATGGCTACCGAATAATTGTCATATTTTACAGATAAATTCCTCTGTTTATATACTATCGAGGTCTCTTTCTTTCTTTTGTTGTCCTTTATATCGATATATATATATATATATATATATATATATATATATATATATATATATATATATATAAAGTAAATATGTGAAGTAAATATATATGTAGAAGGTTGAGAAGTAACACAGAAGTTCATATGTAGATGGGAAATTAGACAAGGTAGAATATGGTAAAATAATTTTATCATCGAGATTATTTTAATACCGATTTCAGTATTTTCAACTTTTTCAACTTCGATTAAAGCATGAAAAACAATTAAATTCTGGAGAAAATTAAATAAAATGTCTTTAAAAATATTTTCATAGTTTTCAAATAGTTGGCACACTTTACTTTTCTCTCTCTCTCTCTCTCTCTCTCTCTCTCTCTCTCTCTCTCTCTCTCTCTCTCTCTCTCTCTCTCTTACTTTTGTAAATTCCCGGTAGGTAGTAGGTAGTAGCATATCTGAAGAAGTATTTAATAAAAATATTAAATATTTCTTCAGATATGTTACTACCTACCGAGACTTCACAAAAGTAAAAGGAAGAGAGAGAAAGAGAGGGAGAGATAGATAGATAGATAGAGAGAGAGAGAGAGAGAGAGAGAGAGAGAGAAAGAGAGAGAGAGAGAGAGAGAGAGAGAAAGAAAATATCCGACCTATTTGGAAACTATGGAAATATAAAGAAAAAATTCATTTAATTTTCTCCACAATTTAATTGTTGAAAAAGTCGAAAATACTGAAATCGGTACTAGAATGTTCTTCATGATAAAATTATTTTAGCATTTTCTACCTTGTCTTCGTTTCCTTATAGTTATCATCTCACGTGTTACTTGTCAACCTTCTACTTATATATACATACATACATATATATATATATATATATATATATATATATATATATATATATATATATATATATATATACATACATATATATGTGTGTGTGTGTGTGTATGTGTGTGTGTGTGTGTGTGCGTGTGTGTGTGTGTGTATGTATATATATGGGGGGGGGGGGTAAGATCCAGTAAATAAAAACAAAACAATTTTCAGGGGCAATTCTGGTTTATTTAGAGGTAACCTTGTGGATTTATTTTCGCACCGAAGAACTATAAGCTGAAAAAGAATACTTTTTGTACTCCATGGTAGGCGACTAGGGTTGCCGAGTGTGCGAATAAGAATACAAGATTTACGGAATGTAGCAGAAAATACCCGGGCTACACATGTTTCTTAGCGAGCGGAACTTCAGAAGCGGTAAAATCCAACTGAGGTGTATACTACCGGCTATTCTTCAGGACAAGGTTATCTTGGATTTTACCACTTCTGAGGTTCCGCTCTCTATGAAACATATGTAGCCCCTATTTCCGTAACTCTTGTATATATATATATATATATATATATATATATATATATATATATATGGCAGGAGTGGCAACAAAAGAAAGAAAGAGACCTCGATATTAAGCAAATAGAGGAATGTATCTGTAAAAATATGTGACACTTATTCAGTAGCAATGATAAAACTCCGAGTTTCCGATGCCCGGACGGTGTTCTGCTCCGACCATCTCTTCAGCTATTCAGCTACCCTCTTCGGATCATGTCCACATGTGACCAAATATTTGCTACGTTTTTGATCCTCCTGAGGCTACAGATTGGACTTGCTTCCTATTACATATATATTTTTTTGTGCCCTATAATTATTTCGTATAATTTATATATATTTTTTCTATTGATATTTTTTAATATTTTGTGCTAATGGGCGGCACTGATACGCTCCCATTTTAAGTTCTTTCACCTTTTTACTTGAATCTTATATTTTTATTTTTTATTTTTATATTTCGGTATTATAATGTAATTTTAATTATCATTAGGTTACTACATAGGTATAGGGTTAATGTATTTTCCCACATATAGTAGTTCTGTTTTTCCTCCCCTCCAAACCTCTTTTCCGTGCGCTTACAGATACGCACAAGGAACAACATATGTGCGAGGTTACGTGCGCACGTAGATATAAACGTGCGCACTTGGAGGTATATGCGTGTATGATATACGCAAATTTAGACGGGTTTTGACACCACACAGTAATTTCCCTTTGTTTATGTTTATGGTTGCTTATTTCCCTTTGTTTTCGTCTCCATAACGGTTTTTCAAATAGAATCTCCGGTAGGTGGATAGCTGAAGAGATGGTCGGAGCGGAACACCACCCGGGCATCGGCTACTGAATAAGTGTCACATATTTTTACAGATATATATATATATATATATATATATATATATATATATATATATATATATATATATATATGCGTGTGTGTGTGTGTGTTTGTATAAATTCCAGACACACAGGTCCTGAGGACAGCTGATATCTTGAGTATTGAGGCAATGGTGCACAAGCACTGGTTACGTTGGACTGGACACCTTATTAGAATGAAGGATAGCAGGTGTCCTAAGCAGATGTTTCCCTTCGTCTTCCCACATGACCGGAGGCTGAACACAGAGGCCTACATCAAGTGCCTGGACGAGGTAGAGCTGCCCTGGGTCAAGAGAGTGACTGCTGGAAGACGCTATATCAAGCAACAGGACTTGGCAGCATTCCACACAAGCAGGGGAAGCCAGTCATGACTGTCAGACAATTCCTGCAACCACATCTCCCATAACATCTGGCCACCTAAATCCTTAGTCATTATATGTCCGGCTCAGTTGTGCGAGAGACCATCAAAGTTCTTTGTAACATCTAGGTGCACTGAATGCAAAGATTAAGGCAGCATTCAGCAACTTTATGTAGGAGACGGTACAGAAGAGTGGCAGGAGATTCCGAAGTCGTCTCGAGACTGTAGTTGAAGTCAATGGCGATTTTGTAGAACGACTTTGTTCTTTAGTATTTCAAGAAATTTTTATGTAATTTTGGTAAATATATCTGTTAAAAGGAGATCTCAGTGTTATTTTCATTTTAGCGTAATTTAGACGAAAGTTTATTCACCGTACCTTGTGTGTACATACACACACACACACACACACACACACACACACACACACACACACACATATATATTTATACGATGGGCTCCTTTCAGTTTCCGTATACCAATCCCACTCACAAGATTTTAGTCAACGCCAGGATATAATAGGAGCCATTCCCTCAAGGTGCTACACAGTGAGACTGAACCCAGGACCACGTGATTGTAAAGCAAGCTACTTACCACGCCTATATATGTATTTAAATGTATGTATATACATATATGTACATATATGTGTGTGTATGTATGTGTATGCGCGTGTGCATGTATATTTAACGAATTTGTTTAATTGTAAATAGAACAATATATTGATCAATGAAATTCCAACTTAGACTGATTTTTACGTTTTAATATTTCCAATTTTTACAATTATACAACGTTAACAATATTGACATAAATCAGTACTTTCATGTGTTTAATTTCATGAGTTACGCAATGATCAGGTTTATATTTTGATAGTCGTGTTCCACACCTGAAAGTAGTTATGTGTGTGAAGATGAGTGTGAATACATAAACCTGATGATTGCGTAGCGCATGAAAGTACTAGTTTATTTCAATATTGTAACGTTGTAAAATTGGAACATTGGAAAATTCGAAAAATTGGAAATAATAAAGCGTGAAAATCAGACTTAGCAGGATATGTGTGTGTTGCGTGTGTTTTCTTGCATGTATGTGTCTTTGCGTGTGTGTGTGTGTGCGCGCGCTTGTGCTTATATGTATGTACTTAAAATTAAGTATTAAAACTATATGTTTGAGTCAGTGTGCTAGTATTTACACAAACGAACTTAAAAATATACAATACTGCAGCAATATTGTTGGAATTTGCAATAGAGTATTTAGAATAATTTACGAAGAAACACACAAAACAAACAGCAAATATGGAAACGTTGAGAATCGGGAAATTTCACGTAACAGGTGCACACGAAATAAATGAATTAGCCAACAATGTCTATTGGAACCGTACAAAGAGTTGTAATCAACGAGATAAGAAATTTTCTCTAAAGCTGGTTAAAATTCAATTTAAATCAGTGCAGCTCTAACGACAAGAGATTTTGATGATTCTTTAGAAAGAAGATGAACACGGAACGAATTTCCATAAACGATATTGTAGAAAACAACGATTTCATTCCCTAAATAATCGCAGGATGACATCGTATTATAATGGGTGTTATGTCCGTCTGTCAGTTTGTACTCCCTTCACGGTCAAATGGATGGACCGATGGTCACGATGTTTTTCGGGATTATGAATGATAATCAGGCAGGTTTTAAACGAAACAAACGTGCAAAAGTATGATTACTTGGTGGATATTAAAAGGCGTAAAGAAAGTAAATAAAAATTACGGTCGTAAAACAAGTAAAAGGAACGACAACTTACATCACTGAATTACGCCATATACGAAAGTTTTAGATTAGGATGGCTTTATTAAGGAATGATTATGATGGCGTTGGCTTATCCTTAATCGGTGTATGAAGTTACCGATATTGAGTTTTGTGTTTATAAATCACCTTTGATATTTTTGTTAAAATTCCGAGTCGAGGATTAACTCTGGATTTCACCCCTCCCGTCGTATAGTTCGTTAATTTAGAGTGTTTAAATTTGCGATACCATCCCTTTGTTTCCCATCGTAGATTCTTAAAGATTCCGCTCGCACATTCACAGCAAACAAGGCAAAGGGTTAGACTTTAGATCGTGTAGGTGTAATTTTACCCACTCCGATGTTTACACACGGCTAGTTATACGCCGCTATGATTAGAGCAACGGACACCAGCAATTTGAAAATTAGTGTCGACCAAACAGAAAAGAAGTTTTGTAAGCATATTGATATTATTGAAAGGAATATGTTTCATAATATAAGTAAGGAGGTTTGTGAACTTTGAATGTAAAAAAGAGTATAAACAAGCGTAAAATAGTGTAAACTGAAATTAAAAAAAAAAAACATCTAAACAACATTTGTTCTTAATACTTTTTTAATGTAGTGTTCGAAGGAGTCATTCATGATACTGAGGCTGGGAGCCTAATTCAGTTCGAGAGTGAGTCGTCATCACATCTCACTTAGTCGCAAACCGATGTCATATAGCTGTAACGGAATTCTGTGTCACCTACAATAATTGGATTTCTCTAAGATATCACCTAGTAATCTATCAAACCCATTTACACATTTCTCAATACATACTGATGTTATGACATTCCTCCCTCATTTTATCCCTCCATAGTAGATGAGTTGATTTGCTAGCTTGCGCAACAGTGCACGAGATATATAGAAAAGGCAAGGCGAAACTAAAATCCCAACTTTCAGTTAAACTGTTTAACATTGACGAGATGGGCTTCCGGAATCGTTTAATGGAATACCAAAAGAGGTTTATATAGAGTTGGATGCCTTTCGACAACAAACCTCAATTATTGTAGGAAACTGTGCTTCTACATCTTTATCTAAAAAAAAAAAAAAAAACACCCCAAAAGTCCACGCTATGGCTCGACTCATTTTCATGTAGAGCCTGGAGACTTCTTGAAATATATATTTTCCAATGACAGGGTTTCAAAATGTGATGGTCGCGTGGTTTAAAGTTTGTATCTCAAAAGTCAATTGTAGCAGAGATTTTCATGAACTCAGACATATATTCTTAATACCGTTACTTACCGGTCTTTCGGAACGTTATTTATAGACATTTTTTATTAAGGCGGTGACCTGGCAGAATCGACAACAGATTGGAGGAAATGCTTAGCGAGATTGTGAGTTCAAATTCTACCGCGGTCGACTCTGCTTTCAACTTTCGGAGTCGATAAATTAAGTACCAGTGAAACACTGGGGTCGATGTAATCGACCAGTTATCTTCCTCAAAATATCAGGCCTCGTACCTTTTGTAGAAAGGTTCTTCATAGACATTTTGACATGTGTGATCTGCTTCAAAGTTATCTATAATTGAAGTGATGGCAATTTTGCAGGTGAAACTCTTTTTGCACTTCCACTCTCATTTTAAATTTGGAGACTTGAGTAGAATTTTCCTTTATTCCAAATCAAGTCTCCCTGCGTTAATTCTGTTTAACGTGTTACATATAGAAAATAACTTGTAAATTCAGTGTGTCATCAATTTATACCATGAATACATATTTTTGTGACAACCTGTATATACATAGATAGATATAAATATATACGTGTGTATGTGTCTGTGTGCCTATGTATGTGTATATATGTGTGTGCCTGCGTGTGTATGTATATATATATATATATATATATATATATATATATATATATATATATATATACGTGTGTGTGGTTGAGGGTGTCTATATGCGTTAAGAGGGATATAATTATCGTATTCATTATTGCTTCTAGATAAACACACACACACATATGTATATCTATATATACACACATACTTACATGTATACATATATTTCTATGCATATATATAAACATTTATATGCATGTATATTACCTATGTGTATGTGTATGTGTGCATATCTGAAACATTGCGTATTGAAATAGTTTCAATAACATATGTGATAAATTGGCTGAGTGATCGTGTGTGCACTAAGAATATGAACGTGATCACTTATGATGCAATGCCTTAAGTCTGGTGCTCCTGTAGTTTTTTTCTCATTTATTATTAGCTGTCTCTATTCAATTATTTGTTATTTCATGATTCGCTAGAAAATGAAATTACAGAAAAAATGCTACTTAAATGAAAGTATCTAATAAACTCGTGTTCAGATTCACTGTGGAAAAAATATTTATCATATTGTTGTCTGCCTCCAAACATATGTTGTGTTATATTAGATACTGATTTTCTATTTTATTTATCTATTCAGGCAACCAAACATATTACATTTTCTCCGCCAATAATATACTTAATTTTGTTACATTCAAGGTCATGGTTTAGAAATGTGAAGCTAAAGAACAAATGAAAAATGGTTGAATGTTACAAACAATAATATTAAATGCACAATAGCATTAAAGAAACTACGCACTTACATATTTTGTATGCAATATTTAACAATTTTAATTGCATGCATTTCAAAATTTGCCGATTTTTATGCACAGTAGGAGAATATGTTGGACAAGAGCTACGCACTTAGACGTTACTTATTCTTCATAACATGCATACGTAACTGTGCATTGCATTACTTTAACAGATCTGATGTTTATTATATAATTTCTAATGTAATTTCTCGTAATCTTTATCAAAGTAATCTCATAACTGATCCCTTACATCTTATTTCATTTACACGTGAAAATCATTAACAATTTGCGCCATTGGAATGTATTCCCTATGATCTCATATTTTAATTTATAGTTGCCCAAAATTTCGATGAAATATCCAATAGTCCGTGTATTAGTAAATTCTAAATTCACATTTTTTTTTTTTGAGAAAATATATCTAGTTACTAAAACATATTATAGTGTGATGAAAATCCTAGTTAAATGCTTTAATCAGATCAGACCTGGCGGGAGAGAAGCTGAAAATCAGTAGCCAATTAATGTATGTAGAGATGTGAAAAACCGTCTAACGTAATAGTTAATATTAATTAAATCTTATCTTATATAAGCAAAGTGTAAACTTCCAAAATAGCTTGCCTATTTAACCTTAATTTATCGTACAACTCATATCAAATGAGGTTCAGGAAGTGTAGGAACATAATGATCTCACACATCAGTTATTTCAAGTGTGATATTCCACTTTGAGATGTGGCTCGTAACGACATAATCATATTTAGTTGCATTCTGTATAGGATTTTCGCACCGTCGTTTACAGCACATCCCTGATCTGAAATATAATTTGAGCAATGTCATAAACGGGTATTGGTAGTGTAAAAATTACATCCTTAATTAAACAATACAGAAAATTAATTCCAAATTACCAAAGAAAACAGATAGGTATAATTCCATTCATTCTTTGCTATATGCTCAATATGTCGCCCTATAATGTGTGTAAAACATATGTTACCGTAGGGACCAAGTTTGGTTTCAGTCATGTGTGCTAAAATACTTCGTATACATCCGCAAATATTAAGAATGACATTTATTTGTAAACATATTAATTCTAACAATCACCGAACACTATGCATATAGCTGTCGTATACAATTAATTGGAGAGAATTATCGATTAAATCAATGAATAAGCACGGTTGCATTCGCTTCATAATGTTTAATATCCGTTCATACTTGTAAAGGAAAATATCCAATTACAGAATATATGTAAACAAACAATAATAATGAACTGTGTATTTGTAGAAACACATACTATTTTGCAAATGCTGGGAACGATAAGTTGGTAAAATGGAAGAAGGAGAAATTATTTTCTTACACAAATAAATAATACGACCGCTTGTCCGATATATTTCAAAATTAATATCCCCTGTAGCGTGCCAGCGGAGATCGTTCGCCGCTTGCAGTTACCGACAGTCATCCGGGCTAGTCCATTTCGGTGTTGGATATACGTAAGAAATTCCTCGGTCCGAGTTGAGTGTATTCTAAGTAACTTATATATATATATATATAATCATAAATATATAGGGATTGACAGTAACCTGCTTCTCCAACATACTGAGAATTCAGAAATAGCAGTCAAAGAACTACTGATTTCAAAACTACAAATTATTACTCCAGATTGATAGCGATATTTTTGATACACACAGAACAAAAAACAATAGAGAAGAGTAAAAAACACTTGCCTTTTAGTTAATTTAGTACAATTGTTTCACAGTTAAGAGTACATAATACTCTATTCTGATCTTCAGCTAAATATTCTAATAAATTTGTTAATGTCTAAATAACTCACGTTAATTTTGACCATGCGAACATCAATACCACGTGAAGAAGACGTTAAGAAATTTATCGGCCAGTAAATTCAAAACTTCTTGCCCTAATGAATTTCAATTCAGCGTGTATCAGAAATAGTTCCGTTTAGGAAAGAGACTCGTACGAATTCCTCTATTGTTTTTTGTTCTGTGTGTATCAAAAATATAGATGGTTATACCGCAGGAATTCGTACGAGTCTCTTTCCTAAACGGAACTATTTCTGATACACGCTGAATTGAAATTCATTAGGGCAAGAAGTTTTGAATTTACTGGCCGATAAATTTCTTAACGTCTTCTTCACGTGGTATTGATGTTCGCATGGTCAAAATTAACGTGAGTTATTTAGACATTAACAAATTTATTAGAATATTTAGCTGAAGATCAGAATAGAGTATTATGTACTCTTAACTGTGAAACAATTGTACTAAATTAACTAAAAGGCAAGTGTTTTTTACTCTTCTCTATTGTTTTTTGTTCTGTGTGTATCAAAAATATCGCTATCAATCTGGAGTAATAATTTGTAGTTTTGAAATCAGTAGTTCTTTGACTGCTATTTCTGAATTCTCAGTATTTTGGAGAAGCAGGTTACTGTCAATCCCTATATATTTATGATTATAAATTATTATTCACCGAAGAAGGTTTTTTTCATACTGAGCTACCCGGCAGAAATTGTTAATTATTAATTTTATTACTAATTGATGATTCCCTGCCCTGCATATCTATATATATATATATATATATATATATATATATAGCAAAGTAAAATCGAAAGGTATTGCACGAGTGAAGATACATAGGACAGAGGATTTGAAACTGCAGAGGTCAGTTAAAGATGTTTATTGACTTGACCGATTTCACATTTTTAATAAAAGATTTTCAAAAGTAAAATGTAAGGTTTTCTGCTGACTTCGTTGTGTTAAAAAATGGTTGTTTAGATGTATTAAAATACAGTAATACAGTCTTTGACAATGATAAGAAAATGTTAAGAAATACAATCATTGACGATGAAAATGTTATGAGGGGCTTTTTGTTTAAACAGTTTACATAAAAGTATTCAAAATAGGTAGTAAAATAAATTCATAATTATTTATAAGTTCATTATTTACATTATTTATATTATTTATATTCGACGGATATTTGTACTCGTCTTGTTTGTTGTTAACACAACGTTTCGGCTGATATACCCTTCAGCCCACGGGCATATGGTGTAGAAGTTAAGAGCGCGGCCTACTAACCCCAAGATTCCGAGTTCGATTCCAGGCAGTAACCTGAACAACAACAACAACAACAATAATAATAATAATAATAATAATATACAGAAAATTGCACTACTGGGCACAGCACACATCCTACGCAAAACACTTTCAATACAGTAACCATAAGAGCACCACAGCAAACCACAGCACATACCCAAGGCGCACAGAGCTGCGCTCGGTAGTGAAGTGAAAGCACGTTATAAAAATAAAACTACTGAATAATAATAATAATAATAATAATAATAATAATAATAATAATAATAACATCGAAGAATACCTTAGAAATGAGAACCTAGGTTCGAAATTTCCCCAAGACACCTGGAGAAGGCTGGATGGTATATCAGCCGAATCGTTGTGTTAACTACAAACAAGATGAGGACAAATATCCGTCGAATGTAAATAATGTACATAATTCCTCATCTCTTAAATATAGAACTTTATTTATACGTTCATCAAAAATCATGATTGTATAGAAGCATATATACAGAAAGAATTTGTAGGCAGTATCTGATAGAAGAAAGAGTGTATTGTTTAGTCAAAACGCGATCTGTAATCATATTTAATTATTTATACAGAATTTTAGGGGGATGACCAACATTTCTTCCTTCATCTCCAGTCTTGTATGTGTGTTTGGCAAGGATGGTTGTTATTAGAAAGAGCGTGGGAGGTTGGCTGGTGGGCGACAACACTCACATAGTTTATGGGAACAAAGAGGATTGTTTTTTCTTTCTGGGCTAATCTGACATAGTTTGTGGGAACAAAGAGGATTGTTTTTTCTTTCTGGGCTAATCTGACATAGTTTGTGGGAACAAAGAGGATTGTTTTTTCTTTCTTGGCTAATCTGACATAGTTTGTCGGAACAAAAAGGATTTTTTTTCTTTCTTGGCTAATCTGACATAGTTTGTGGGAACAAAAAGGATTTTTTTTCTTTCTTGGCTAATCTGACATAGTTTGTGGGAACAAAAAGGATTGTTTTTTCTTTCTTGGCTAATCTGACATAGTTTGTCGGAACAAAAAGGATTTTGTTTCTTTCTGTGCCAGTCTGTCATGCTTCAGTGGTCTTTGGACTCTTCTTAGAGTTCAAAATGGTGTGAGTGTGCGTGTTTGTGACTCTGTGTGTGCGTGTGCATGGTGCTATGCATGTGTGTATATATATGTGCTTGTGTAAGTGTGTGAGGTTTTTTGACTGGTCTTAGAGTTCAGCGTGGGGTGTGAGTGTATGGATCTGTATATGTGTGTGTTTTATATCTAGCAGGATGGTGCGTGTATATGTGTGTACGCTTCTGTGTGTGTGTGTGTATATGTATGATTTCTATTTGTCAGGGTACTGTGTGTGCGCGTGTGTGTGTATGTGGTTGCGTGTATGTGTTTGTTCGAGTGTGTGTGTGTGTATGTGTACGTCTGTGTGTGTGCGTGTGCATTCGTATGTGTGTGAGGGGGCATATATAAGCATGCGCATGAGTGTGTATGTGTGTGAGTGTGTATGTGTGTGTGAGTGAGCTGTATTTATCTGGGGTTCTGTGTATGTTCGTGTGTGTCACGTTTATTAGGGTAGTGTGTATGTATGTGTATCTGTGAATATTTGTTGTGATTGTTGGTATTACAGTGAGTGTATATATGTGTGTGTTTCTTGCCTGAATGTGTGTCTGTTTAATGGGGAATATGCTTGATTAAGGATATTTTCGTTATTTCTCCGTGTTTGGTCAATGGCGCTCCCTGGGCATTGGCACAGTGGGGAAACTTGAAATTTGTGGGACGTATATTGTGCACAGACATCTAAGTGTCCACTAAGTGGTATCTGTCTTGTGGTGAGATCCCTCAATTCTTGGCGGTGGAGTGTCATCCTATCTCTGAGGATGGGTCTAGTCTGCCCTATGTAGTCTTTGTGGCACCTTGCACAACTAATGGAATAAAGTAAATTTTAATTGATACGCAGATGAAGTTATTTTTTGCGACAAATGTGTGTGCTGATTGGAATTTATATAGTGTTCCTTCAATGAGGTGGATGCAGGTTCCGCAGTTAGAGTGACCGTATTTCTTGACGGCGAGTGTTGGGCTTGTGTTGGGTAATTTTGCATTGGTGTGTATGTGTGTGTGTGTGTGCAAATGTCTGTTGCGATTGTTGGGATTACATTGCGTGTATATATGTGTGTATTTTTCTTTGAATGTTTGGAATAAATTGGGTTGTAATGGAGATCAGTTTCAATGTCGGTGCCTTTTTATATTAAGAATGTCTAGAAATGGGAGTTGGTCTTGACTATATTCCATAGTAAATTGGATATGGTCGCTGACGTGGTTGATAATTTTTTTTAATTCATTGAGTTGGTCGAATGTGTGAGACCATAGGATGAGTCAGTCATCCAAGTAGCGTTTCCAATTCTCCAACAGATATTTGTAGAATGATAGGTCGTATTTTAATTTGAATTGTTCATAGATTTGTATTTCCAGCTAGGCCATCACCAGATTGGCATAAAGTAGGGTAACTTTAGCTCCCATGGCAGTCCTTGATATCTGTTTGTAGGTATTATTATTATTAAAATTTTAAAAGGTTTTTGGGAAGATAAACTTAAGGCACTAGATTGGCGTATTGTTTTCTTTTTTAGCCAGAATTTAATGTTTTCCAGTCTGTATTGATATGGGATCGTAATATAAGGGTTTACCACATCAAAAGAGACGATGAAAACGTCTTTATTGGCATGTCTGGGGAGGTGGTTTAGGAGGTCGAGATCATCTCTTACAATACTTACAATACTTACGATACATAGTATGTGTCCAACTATTGGTTTTATGAGTATATCAATGAAGTTGCTTAATCTGTGGGTTTCACAGTTTAGACCTGCCACAATTCGTCTCAGTTTGAGATCAATGGGATGTAATACAGTGATGCAAGTTGAGGTGGACTTTTTGCAAGCATCGGTAATCACTTTGCTCTTGTGGATTTTAGGAAGCACGAAGCGGTTGTGGGTTTTGAAATTTATTAAGTATTCGCATTCCTTTGCCATTAGGTTATTACCATGTTGGCAAATGAGTGTGTTCAATTTGGATATTGTTTTTGAATGTTGGTAGTTGACTACTTTTTCATAGCAAGTAGTGTCTTGTAAGAGGTGAGATAGAGAGTTTTTTTTGCATTATTCTGTGTCCATAATTACGTCAGCACTACCCTTATCTCCTTCCTTGACTGTGATGTCATGATTGTTTTGTAACTCGTACATGATATCCCATTCCCCTTTACTGTTATTGGATTTCGGTTTAGGTTATGGACGTTCACTATAAGGGAAGTTTGACATGTAGTCACAAAGTTTTTTCAGAATTGTGTTCCTGACTTTTGTAGGTATTTTGCTGTCGGAGTGAATTTCAATATTTTAGAGTGGATATTAATTTGTTGGGTTGACATGACAGGTTTAGGCTTGAAATAACGACAACTCAATGGTACGCAATCGAAGCAATTAAAATCCTACAAAAGGCAGGAACAAAACTCTGGACAAATTGTGTGACTGCACACACGCACACACATACGCGCACACATATACACAACCTGTTAAACGTAATACACATGAACACACACAGAACCCCAGACAAATGCAACTCACACACACACATACACACTGATACAGATACTTACATATGCACCCTCACAAACATACGAATGCACGAATACACACCACCAGGAGAATTTTAACACTACAGACAACCACAGATACACACACACATACTCACGTGCACGCACATACCACCCTCACCAATACAACACACACAAACATACACACGCACACACACAGCACCCTGTCAAATACAAATCACACGCATACACACACAGAGACACAAACGTGCACATATATAAAGATAAAACACACACATACAGAGGCCCATACACACACACACACAGACCACACTGAACTCTAAGACCAGTCAAAGAAAAAAAACACACATACGCAAGCACATATATATATATAACACACACATAGAAGCATGCACACACACACACACACACACACACATTCACACTATCTTGAACTCTAAGACTAGTCCAAAAACCACTGAACCATGACAGACTAACCCAGAAATTAAAAAAAAATCCTTTTGATTCCACAAACTATGTGAATGCTTTCCCCACCGACCAACCTCACTCACTATTTTTAAAAATAGCAACCATCCTTGCCAGACACACAGACAAGACAGGAGATGAAGGAAAAAAAAAGGTTGCTCATGCCCCTAAAAGTCTGTATAAATACTGTATAAATATGATTTTCGATTAAGTTTTGTCTAAGCAATGCAAGCTTTCTCTTATCAAATTCTGTCTACAAATTCTTCCTGTATATATGCTTCTATACAATCATGATTTCTGATCAACTGGCTTATTTTACTACCTATTTTGAACAATTTTATCTGAACTGTTTAAGCAAATATCCCCTCTTATCATTTTCTTATCATTGTCGTAGATTGTATTTCTTAACATTTTCTTATCATTGTCAAAGACTGTATCACTCTATTTTAGTACACCTATGATAACCGTTTTTAACACAACAAAGCCTACCCAAAACCTTACAATTTTTTTTGAAAATCTTTTATTAAAAAAGTGAAACCTGTCAAGTCAATAAACACCTTTAAAAGATCTCAGCATTTTCAAATCCTCTTTCCTATATATATATATATATATATATATATATATATATATATATATATATATATATATATATATATATATATATATATATATATATATATATACATATATATATATACATATATATATATATATATATATATATATATATATATATATATATATATATATATATATATATATATATATATATATATATATATATATATATATATATATATATATATATATATATATATATATATATATATATATATATATATATATATATATATATATATATATATATATATATATATATATATATATACATACATATATAAACCTATACATACAGGTGGATGTCGGTATGCACATACATGTACGTATATATGCATATACTCAATTACTATTTGTATATATATATATATATATATATATATATATATATAATAATATTAGGGACAAAATCCAAAATTACAGGTAAAAAACTCAATTAAAATCAATTTATAAAAAATTAAAATTAAATTGAGCCTTATAGATAAAGTATATATAAAATATATAGTTTTAGGGAAAATAACCAATTTTTAAGAACTCGTCGATGAAAATCCACTATCACATAGAGAAAAATTAATAATTAAAAGCACAATTTTGGTGTAGGTTATTCCACTACTAATAATGTTGCTAATATTATCTCTTCTTTTAATAAATTTAAGTTAAATAATTACTACAAATTTAAATTTAATAATTATTCTAATATTAATTTTAATAGTAATAATGTTGACCAGAATATAATTAATTGTACATGTTTAGATAAAACTAAATGTAATTTTAATAATAAATGTAATTTGAAAGATGTAGTCTATAAATGTATAGTGAAATTATTGAATGAAAATAAACATAATGGTTATAATTTAAATAAGATTTATATAGGTTCGACTTCTAATAAAATTAAATTAAAAGTAGCTCAACATATGCACTCACTTAAGAATAGAAATTTAATTAATTCTACTGGCCTCAGTAAATATATTTGGGAACTTAAAGCTAAAAATATTAAATATATTTTAAAATGGAAGATAGTTTGTAAAGCTAAATCCTATCATATAGGTAATAACTTTTGTAATTTATGTAATAATGAATTTAAAGAGATATTTCATAAGGATAATAATTTACTTAATTCTTTTGATGAACGAAAAATAAAATGTAGACATAGACTACTTTATTTATATAAAAACTTTAGCTAATATTTTTTTTATTTTGTTTATATGGGTATGTGTATATGCATGTATATGTATATATTGAGGGTGTGAGTTTTAGTCTATATGCATTAGTATGTATGTATATTTTTCGGTGTATGTATATATGTTTACGTATGTATTTATATAGGTTTAAGTGTATATATATGTGGGTTTTTTTTAATATATGTTTGTGTGTATATTGAGTGTATATTTGTATTTACATGTATGTATAAAGATATATATTTGTGAGTATAGATGTATATTTATATATATTGTGCGTGTGAGTGAGTGCGTGAGTGTAGTTTTGTTTTAGAATATTCCTTATTTATATATTTATTTGAGTGAATTTTTATTTCTGTGTATATTTTGTATACTTTTTTATATATATAGTTATGAGTATTTTTGTGTATATGTATATGTATATTTATGTATGTACTTATGTAAATGGGTATATATATGTATATATATGGGTATAAGTATATATGTGAGTGTGTGTAATTTGTCTATATAAATTAGTAGGTATATATATGTATAGGTGTATATATATATATATTTATGTATGTGTGTATATATATATATGTATATATGTATATGTATATATGTATATGTATATGCATGTTTTTGCTGTATATATATGTGTATTTTTATGTGTATGTATATATGTCTGTATATGTGTATCTATATAATATGTATATTTGAGAGCATGGGAGGATGAGTGTGTATTTATATATATTATTCTTTATTTATTATATGTGTGTATGAGTGTATTTGTTTTTATATGTATATTTTGGTAGGTATATTAGTCTTATCAATATGTATATATTGATAAGACTAAATCAATAGTAGTATTTTAGTTTATTTCATAATATTATTTAATTTACGATTATTAATATTTTTATTTATTTATTATATATTAGAATTTAATATTTATTAATATGTTTTATAAGATAACTATAGTTTTTTGTTCTTTTTATGTTGTTAGTTATATAAATTTTTAATTTTTCATTCATTTATTTAAGTATTATTATTTCATTCATGCTTTCGTATTCTATTCTTTATTTAACGTTCTTTTTTAACGTAGTATTTTCGCGCGAACTCTTGCTTAAAACTAGCTATTAGATAACGTCTTAGTTTTCAGTTTGAATTACGGAAAAATTTGGATAAGTACTATTTTCACTTTGCTAAAGATTTTCTACTATTTGAAAATAATATGTATTCTTGTTTTTATGCTATTCAGTTGGTTCTTTATAGATTATTTTAATAGATAACTTATTTAACACTAAATTATTTAGAAGTAATAGTTTCATTTCAACATAATATTAGAACTTCGATTGGAATAGTGTTGATATATTTTCGATTATTTTTGATTAATATTATTTGATTAATTATTAATCTTTATAGTTTATAATATCGTTAAAGTTTTTTTTAAATCAAAACTTTGTATATATATATAAAGTTTAACCTTTTATTCTTAATAATTTTTTCTTTCCTAATTTTTTCATTCATAATTTGTTCCATTCATAATTTTTTCATTCATATTTTTTATTATTACGTTTGTAGAAATAAATAATCTTGTATTTTTCTATTATTCAATTGATCTTTAATTATAATTAAATAAACGTCTTTAGCTTTAAATAGTATAGCTTTAACTATTACACCGGTTAAATATGTACTAATTGTATCTTCATTATTATTTTAAACTTAAACTTCGTTCAACTTGTATTTAAAACAATGATAATTTAAAACAATGATAATTTATGTAAGATGTTTTTTGTATATAATATACATGTTATTATAATGGATGAAGGGATGATTATTGAATGGTTATTATTTTGATATTATGATATTTTTTAAATAATTTTTCTATCTTTATATAATAAGTATTTCATATTAATTCATTTGGTACTTATTGTTGGTTGAGATATATATCTAATTATTGTTCTACTTACGATCTGACGAGTAGCTATATTTTTGAATAGAACTTATTTTCGATAATTTCAATTGATTTTAATCGATTTAAATTTCTTTTCTATTTGAAAATTGGTTATGAAACACGTGTAATCTTTTTTATTATATTTATCTTATGATATTTACTTTACTTCATATTATACTCATTTATTGTGCTTTTAATTATTAATTTTTCTATATGTGATAGTGGATTTTCATCGATGAGTTCTTGAAAATTGGTTATTTTCCCTAAAACTATATATATATATATATATATATATATATATATATATATATATATATATATATATATATATATGTGTGTGTGTGTGTGTGCATATGTATATATATATACATATATACACAGACACACACATATATATATATATATATATATATCGTTTTGGGATTTGGTTTGCAAGATTTTTTATGTGATTTCGTGAGTTGAAGCATATTCTGTTGTCTGGGGAGAGTCATTTTCTTATTGTGCCTTAATATTTCCACTTATTTCTTATTTTTATTTTCCTAAAATTTTCGTTGCAACTTGCAACATTTTCAAGAGTCTTGAGTCAAGACTCTTGAAAAGGTTGCAAGACGCAACGAAAATTTTAGGAAAATAAAAATAAGAAATAAGTGGAAATTTTAACGGTGAGTGTGTTAAATTTTAAGGCACAATAAGAAAATGACTCTCCCCAGACACAACAGTATATATATATATATATATATATATATATATATATATATATATATATATATATATATATATATATAAATATATATATATATATATATATATATATATATATATAAGCACAGGCGTGGCCAAATGTTTGCGAAAATGTTTTTAAGTGTTAAAATTGTTTGACCCATTTTTGATTCGATTCAAATATATACATCTTTGAGGTATACTTAGTGAATCAATTATCCAATAGTTCAATATTTAAAAGAAAAAAAAAATAGGCAAGATCAAAAATGTAGTTCTAGACCAACTTGTTTAGTTTTAAAATATCTCTGTCCATTTAACATAAAAATACTAATTTTCAGACCTATGTTTCAAACTTCTAGCCATGACTATATATATTTAATACACGTAAATAAAAAGCCACTAATAGCTTCAAGCTTTTATGAATATTAAATACGTACATTGGTAAAGTAAGCTGTGTATATCCAAGAAATCTTTCAGGCTCTGTTTATGCATTTAACCTTGCGCATACATAGAGGTTGGAAATGTGCTTGGAGATACATAGTGTTTTATAATTCTACATGTCCTTGTAGCATAAAATAATGAAATTATTAGTTGCTCTTTTGGTATATGTATTAAATTCATATTCATATCTCACAGGATGGAGTATATGTTTTTATTGTAACACTGTTGGATCAAACCATCTATCTATCTATCTATCTATATGTATATATATATATATATATATATATATATATATATATATATATATATATATATATATATATATATATATATATATATATATTTATAACTAGTTATCTATCACAATGTATCTATATATTAATCTATATAGGTTAATGCTAAATTCCACTTTAGCATGAACACAACCATTATCATTTATTGATATAATACGAAAAGTGAGACGGGATTTGCTCCTTACTTCGTATTGCAAAAATGTATACAATTTCCACATAGAGATGGGAGAAACACTTTCCTCAATTACATTCGTTCCAATATACAAACGTTCATGTTTATGAGATTTAATCTAGAGTAAATTGAAAAACCATCACGTGCACATATAGAACCTAACTAACTAATGATGCAACAAACAAATAAAAATTAGGGATATTAATGGAGTACATAAACAAGATTACTTAACGAACATTACAAATAAATCATACAAACTAAATTTTAAAGAACCTAATTACAAAATACAAAGTTTTACTTAATCAGAATATAAATCATGTCGATGAGGTTAGCAAATGCAGAACAACCAAACAAAAATCCAAAGCTTCAATTATCAAACGACAGCATATCTATCAAATTGTGATCGAAATTACGTAGAAGAAAATTCGAACATGAATATCTGATTGAATTCTCGCTGTACTACGAACACCCAATAAATCATTTGTTTAGCATACATCAGCACGCATTAGCAAATAATCCATTTTTATTATTCCTGTGTAGAAGTGTTCGTGTACTTGTTAGTGTTATCGAGCTGACCGAGGAGACATAAAACGAGTTCGAAACACCGTAACGTCTCAAAATTTCTAAGGGGTATCAATTTTATAATGAACACATTTCTAAAGAGAAGAGGTTGCATTTCGGTGCCGAAATATAGCAGCAATTAAATATTCATCTTCGAATCCATCAGAATATGAATATGAATTGATATGTTATTATTCTAAACATAGCATACATAGTTATGAAAATTACGTGAATATTTCGGAGAATAAAATCGAAATATATTTGCACGGACGAATGTCAAAAGGCACCTTAATAACTACAAGACATAAACTTAACAAAGAAAGAAGAAATTTCAAATTAGATGATGTGGACTTACAGAAAAAGCCACGATATATTTGTATGCCGAGGAGGATACACATAGTAGGTAAGACATCTATAGAAATTACCAGAGGAAAAAAAAAACCTTACTCATCTCAAGCTGATATAAAAACATCTGCATTTAAAGAAAGACTGGGAAAATACTTGAGAAACATGTAAAAAACGATACAAAATAATGAAAAGGTAATTCAATATGTGTTACAGGTCTACGTAATGTAAATATATTTTTTAAATCTTAGCAATGTTAAATTTTCGAACTCCTCAGCGGTGCACACAATGATTATTGAAAGTATATTTCTTGATTCATTGAATTATATGAAAACAATAAATAAATGTCGGAAGAAACAATGCATGAATATCACAGGTAGAAATGAATAACACAGATAGAAAGTAGAAACCCCACAAAGAAGAAGTCATATATTTTCTTCGAATTTTATAGACACTACATTTCAAGATTATCAAAATGATAAATGATGAAAACAAACACTCATGAACAGAATCATGGGATGAATTGTGCGAAGTCTTAAGATAGCGCAAATTTCACCTCCATCTAAGTATCATGTATTGATCAGCAGCAGGCTATTCTTTAAGTGTTATCCTTAAAGTCTAGCAATATTGCCCATGAATAATTCGTGACAATCAAAAATGCTACATTAAAATTGTTATTAGCGATTTTGCAAATCCCAGAAATAGAAATGATTATAACGCGTTACAATGAAGTAGAGAAATTTGAAAAGACAACACGAAACCGGTTATTTCTCAAAATACAATGTTTATATACCAAAAAGATTTTCTAACATTTTTCTAACATTTTTCTGACATAATTTAAATATATACTTTAACCATGTAACACAAGCCTTCTGTAGTTTTTTCACTCTTATTATCTTTTATATATATATATATATATATATATATATATATATATATATATATATAGATATAAGAACATTCTTTAGAACAACATTTTACAACCTGGCAGTAGTTGGATGTCAATGCATGGACTTTAATATAACGGTAAGCATTATTATGAGTATAAATTTGAAATGTTAAGCTGCAGATGACTGAAATCCTCCATAAATATGGCTTATTATTTTGTGAGGGAAATCTATATAGTATTCAAATAAGAAAAAAATATATCACATTGGATTGAGAGAAAGATAACTCAATTAAAACCACCGATATTACGTTCGATAAAGAGACTGATATAATAGAATTACACGAAATAGATATTTAGATTATTTTTAGAAATTACTGTTCTGGGATAAAATGCTAACTTGTCTCTGTGTTGTGTGCAAGTGTGTGTATTTAGTCGAGGTACGTCATAACCACACGTTATTGCTTAAATATGCTGTACGTTTACAACCTTTCCGTCGTTGGTATACTTTCATAGGAACATTACCTTTAATTGCTGCAATTCTTTACAAACTATGCCTGTTTTGCGTGACCTCTCCACTTACAACTAAATATTATTTATAGAAACTATTGTCTTAAAGCTCTTTAGGTATTCCATACACTACACAAACAAAATACCTGATGAAGGTGATGCCTGTGTTTACCGCCTCTGCTATTCTCTTCACCAGATTGTAGTATTGATTTCATTCGGCCACTTGACCTCTCTTATTTGAGCTACTCTGTGACCGGTAACGTTGGTATGACAACCAACA
Organism: Octopus bimaculoides; assembly: GCF_046866305.1. NCBI lineage: Eukaryota > Metazoa > Mollusca > Cephalopoda > Octopoda > Octopodidae > Octopus > Octopus bimaculoides. The sequence goes on along the minus strand of NC_142929.1, from coordinate 23,958,890 downwards.
TCTCAGTTTATGGGATTAATTTAATACTTTCTAGATTTTGTTTCGAGGAGATAATTTAATTCTACTTTATCGCAAACTCTGCATCTCATATTGTAACTTTTTACTTCCTATATTGGCTTCAGATACCTTCTCGTTTGTGCACGTTTCCACTCATTTCACATAGAAGAAATAGCTTCTGTTGCTCTGAAATTTTATCTGCAACAATGAAAAGACTTCTGTTGTTCACAGGATACCGGCGTTGATAATATGTAATCAAATGCGCACTGCTGAGAATAACGAATCTTCACAATAATTTGTCTAATGTAATCGCAGCAAAGACGAAGAAATTGAAGGCTAAATGATGGTAACATTTCTTTGTACAATATACTTTTCCGCAGAATAGCTTTGCACCCGAAATTTAGTAAATATAAATATCATATCTGTCCGAATTACACGTGGCCAAGAGTCCCTTCCTGTCGGCAATCATTCACCATGCATGCAATAAAAACCAATGGGCCTCTATCAAACAGCCTCTTTCACTTGAAATACGAACCGGTTATTACCAGAGTATACAGTGATGATTGACGTGCTATTTTTCTTTAAAAGAAAAGTGTTTTAGCCTTGCGCCATGTGGTGGCTACATTAAAAGGTGTTGCGCATGTTTCAAGTGTTGAAACAAACATTTTTGTCTCTTGCCAAGAGTGAATATTATGAGTGGGTTGAAGATTTCTTGCGTGTTTTAATAAGGGTCAATAAGAGTTTCAAGTCTTTCTACGGTGACTGGGCCTAGGATACATGTGTTATTCTAAGAAGAGTAAAAAAAAAGAAGGGAGAGGTCATGTTTTATGCCTTGGCTGTGGTAGAGTGGTTTGGGTCTCTTTGTGGGTGTTCCTCAAATAATTCCTGTATAATTTCACTCCTACTGGAGAATATTTCCTATCAAATCTTTGTTACTGATAACCTTTTTTGTTTGTAAATTCTACAACCGGTTGAGAATATAGCTTTTTTGTGTAATGCAACTGTGTGACCAGGGAACACGGAATTACCCTGTATGTTTGCTCAAGTAATTTAAGGAATTTTAATAGTTTTATTGCTGTTCTGCACGGATGGTGCTTTGTATTACTTGTTTACTATTTATTAATATTTCTTAGCTGTCAGATGATGAATTGACAGAATCTTTAGCGCACCGGTCAGAATGCTAAGCAGCATTTCATCTGTCTTCAGGTTCTAAGTTCAATTTTTTCCGCCGAAGACAATGTTACCATTCTTCGTTTCGTTATCGTTAAATAGGTACCAGTTAAACAATGGGGTGGATGTTATTGACTCACATTCTTCCCCGACCTTGCTGGCCTTGTGCCACAATTTCAATCCAATATTTGTAAACCGCTCTTGTTCACATCAATTTTTTCCGTGCACTCTCACAATGTATATGCTTTATTGTGTTGCTATGTCCTTCAGTCTAGTAATGACAGCAAATTATTTGAACTTTTGACCAACAAAGGAAGTTATCCTTCACCTCTTCCTCATCATTCTTATTTATCATAAGCAGAAACATTAGCATGTCATACAAACGACTAGCGAAGTTTCATCTGTATTTACGTTCTGAGTGCTAATTCCGCCGAGGCCGACATTGCTTTTCATTCTTTCGGAGTTGATAAACCAGTTACCAGCTGAGATCTGAAATAAATGTAATCAACTACTCACTCCCACCAAAATGTCAGGCATTGTGGTGTACTAGAAGGATCAATGATATTAATACGCCATTTTTGTTTTTCTACGTACGTACCTGTGGTGTGTGTGTCACACTTCAAAGGAAGAGGTAACAAGTTTGAAGGAGTGGTACAAAGAATAAGAGAAATAAAAGTTATTAAGCAGAGAAGGTGTAGTTGAAGTGGGTGCCAAAGCGGGAGAGAGAGGTGGGACAGAAGCAGAGGGAGTGAGTGAGAGGGTGAGATTGATAGCGCTGAGTTGTAAGAGAAATATAACACGTTAAACGCAGAAGAACAGTTAGAGACAAGAGATGTTTGGAGGGAGAGAGGAAGGAGGGGTAAAAGAGAGATATTTTGAGAGATTGAGTGACGGAAGGGAGTGGATAGAAAATAATATCGAAAGACACTGGAACTATTCTCATAATGAAAACGCTAGTAAACTTTTCGTTTTCGAAGATATATGATAAAGCCATATCATATGGAAATTGCAAAAAGAAAAGTTGCCTATTTATCTCTCTATCTGTCTGGCAGCCCCTCTCTCTCTGATATACTCTTTCTCTTCCCTTGTCTATATGTCTCTCAGCAAATAGATGTGGATGTTACTGTTACTTTTCTACAGTTAAAGGGAGAGGTAAAATGGTTATCAGTATTTTCAGAGTAGACTGATGCATACACCGAAATAAAAGTAGCTACACAGATCAAAACAAATGTAGATACATAGATACATACATACACTCTTAAATTTAAAGCGGGAAAGCGGAAGGACACAGAGGAAGTGAAAGAGAACCTGAGAGAGACAGTACATACATAGATCGAAAGAAAAGTTGCTACAAAGATACATAGTCTCATAGCAAATATTGAATGTCACTTTCAATTTCCATTACCACACGAGGATAAAATTAACTCGCAAGTGGCTGAGTACTTCACAAGCATACATACCATTAACAAGGTTCTCAGGCAGATTCAGCGTCACACAGAATAAGACAAGACTGGCCCCTTTCATTTAGAGCTACAACTCATTTTGACCAGATGAGTGGACTGGAGCAAAATAGACCTTCAAATGTTTGGAAGAAAACGAAAACAAATCTTATATAGGGACAGGAAAAACTTTTTAAAAACTTTTCTTTCACTCTTTTTACAAAATGGCACTCCATCCGTTGCGACGACGAGGTTCCTTTTTATCTGATCAATGGAAAAGTCTACTCGTAAAATTAACGCGCAAGTGGTTGCGTAGTCAACAGACATGCATACCATAACGTAGTTCTCAGGAAGATTCAGCCTCACACAAAATGTGTTTTGCCATCTGAGTGAACTGCAGCAAGTGAAGTACAGCTAATGAACACAGCACACCACCGGGAATCGTACTCACGACCTAATGATCGTGGGCTGAGTACTCCTAACTACTGAGCCACGCACCTCATTCTGTTACCCGTAGAGAAAAGGAGGGGCGTGATAGAGACAGAGAACGGAAAGCCTCAGTCATTTAAAGTGACAATTCTGATCGATCCTTTCAACAACAACAAGCACCGTGTTTCTTTCGCGGATGCCGTACCACGTTTGTAAACTGCATCTGTGTTTCATTTCTGTTGTTTTATTCATTGTTCTGCAGAATATATTATGTGCTTTGGTTATATATTATCGATATATTTTATGTTGTTTTATCATGTGTGATTGCTTTATATTCTAATCGGATTGAACAGAGTTGTGTCAATTGTGTTAATATGTGGGTAGTTTCTTCCCAGATTAACGTTTACTCTTTGAGTTGTACTACAAAATAGAAGCACTTTGTACAGGATTTGGTCTTCTAATACGAAACCCATGTAAATGTGTAAGACCAAGTAATGATTCCAAATTTTGTCCACATGCTATTTCTCCATATCATTGCTTGTAATTACATGCCCCATATCCCGTCTATTTCAAATATGGTACACTTGTCCGTTAAGAGTTACTAGACAACCTCTAAGCCAATTTTCCTGTCCAAAAAGTTTGAGATATTCATCTGATTATACTTACTTTTTGTCCCAGCATTTTATTATTATATGATTTGACATCTTCTGTTTTTAGTCAGTCTCTATAGCTGTATTCAAGTTGATTGGGAGGTGGTAGATAGTTATAACATTCCTCATCCGTCTTAGTGTCGAAGACTGTATTGAAGGATTGAATATGCCTACTGTTTTGATAACGTCTGCATATATTCAGGTTTGGCAAGAACCGAGAATCCGGAAATGATGTTTTCCACCCGCTCGGTTGAAATATTTGCATATAAGCTAAACGTCTTATTCCGTTCATTTATTTCTGTCGTTGGCTATGGCTAAGAATTGACACTGTGAATCTAAAATTGGATCTTGTTTTATATTTTAGCCCACAGCTTAGCAGCCATTAACGGCTTGCTCTCCAGAATACTTCCTATCTGTCGTGTTTGAAGGATATTATCCATGATGTAGAATTTTTATTTGTTACTTTATTGAATATATTTACTTTTGTTTTATATATTAAAACTTGTTGCTTTGTACAAATCATCTTTTTTAGTGTAGTTATTTTCCAGTTATATCTTATATATTATAGAAAGGTTTTTCTTTTTTGCGTTTCCTTATTTTACTTATCTCATTCTCTTTTGCTGCTAAAAAGTATTTGTCTCACTCTCATGATTTTTTTCGTAGGCGTTTATTGTATTACATCTTGCTATATATGTCTTCGGTATATGTTAAAAATTTCCTGTATATCCTTCCCCTACATTTTACTATTCCTATAAATTCCACTTTCTTAAGTTGCAGCAGCTAAAATGTATACCTGGTTTGATAACCACATGTATACCTAGTATGTTATTTCTATTTTATTATTTCTACTCTTAGTTTATATTTACCCATTATATTTATATCTTCCATTTTATAACTGATATTTTTTCATTTAACATTGGTATTTAATATTCGCTCTTCTGTGAAATCGAATCGAATGAGCGTTCCCTTTTACGAATGCATGTTTCTAATTTTCAGATTTCATTCTGCTCGTCAGTTTTAGGTAATTTATATGTTATAATTGATTCGGTACTTCTGGCTAATACTATACACAATACTACATCTTCGAGAAATACATGAATAATGCTGGTTTGAAATTTTGGCGCACGGCCAGCAGGTATTGGGAGGGGCTAAGTTGATTACATCAAGCTCAATGTTTAACTGGTAGTTATTTCATAGACTCCGAAAAGATGAAAAGCTATGTTCACCTCGGCGGAGTTTGAATTCAGAACGAAACAACGAAGTGCTACTAAACAATTTGCCCTGCGCGCGAGCGATTATGCCAGCTCACTACCTTAAATTCATCAATAATAATAATTTCAAATTTTTGTTACGAAGGCAGAAATTGTTGGTAAGGGTGTAAATCAATTACGTAAATCACTGTACTCAATCGCTACCCATAGTACCGACCCCGAAAGGATGAAAAGCAAATCAATCTCGGCGGAATTTGAAATCAGGACATAAATACGGATAAAATGCCGCTAAGAATTTCGCCCAGCGTGGTAACCATTCCGTCAGACCACCGCCTTAGATATATGTGAATAATATTAGTTACATTTTAAATTAGTTTTACTTATGTATATACACGACTTGGTATCCAAAGATACCTGGACTAGTTATTAATTAAAAAGACTGGTTATTAATTAAAAATAACATTTTATATTTAAGAGATGAGGAATTATGTACATTATTTACATATGACGGATATTTGTCCTCATCTTGTTAACACAACTTTTCGGCTGATATACCCTCCAGCCTTCATCAGGTATCTTGGGGATATTTCGAACCTGGGAAGGAGAAACTAGGTTCGAAATTTCCCCCAAGACATCTGATGAAGGCTGGAGGGTATATCAGCCGAAACGTTGTGTTAACAACAAACAAGATGAGGACAAATTTTCGTCAAATGTAAATAATGTAAATAATGTAAAAATAACATATTTACCTAAGTTTTAGCATCTTCTCCACCGAAATTGTCGTCTTGCGCACCAATACACCGCTGACAGCGTTCCTACCACTTTTGGAATCCGGCCTGGAAATCGTTTTCCGTAAGCGAGTTGAGGACCTTCTGCGATTCGCCTTTGATCTCGAAAATGCTGTTAAAATGGTGATATTTGAGTTCCATTTGCATCATGGGGAAGATATAGAATTCCGCAGGGGCAAAATCTGGTGAATAGGGTGGGTGCAGAAGAGATACTATGTTGATTTTGATAAGAAAGTCACGAGTGAGGAGAGCTTAGTGAAGAATCCAATACTTCACGCTCCACACGTCCGGTTACTTGCACTTCAAAACATCGCTGTAGAACTCTGGATTGACAGTCTGCCCCTGGGAGACTTATTCTCTATATACAATACTACATTTTCAGGCGTAGCACTCGTGGCAAGGCTTCCTGATCGCTCATCATCTTTCACCAACGTTTTCCCCCTTCTATAGTACCCGTGTCACTCGAAATATTGAGTACGAGCCATTGCTTTGCCACCGTAAGCTGTTCGAAGCATGTTCAATGTTTCTGCAGCAGACTTCCCAAGTTTCACGCAAACTTACATGTTGGCTCTTTGTTCTGACAATATTGCATACTATAGGATAAACGTGATTATAAAAACACAAGTTTCACAACTTGCAAAGTAAACAGTGATATCACTCGGCACATTGCCACATGAAGGTCACTTCTAACCCTCATAACACACGCATCTGTATGCTGCCATCTGTTGGCGAGCTACAAAACTAGTGTGTCATGGTTTTGATATCACTTCGTACAATTCACATGTTTTGATAAAATAAATTCTCCGTAACATCTAATTTTTTTTTCCATAAAGAATAAGATTCATGTCGCTGTGTAGCATCTTGGTAAAATAGTATACAGATAAATCACACTAGAATACAATTTTCCTCAAGGTTTTAGCACTTTATGAAGATGTTGCTAACATTATAACTGGTTCAAATTCACAGTCATGCACAGCTGCCAGTGAAACCAAGGATTTGTGTGCTGGAGCATTGTCGTGATGAAACAAACCTTATTTCGTCAGCTTTCTTGGGGGTTTGATTTTCAATGCATTTCGTAACTGCATCAGCTTGTTGGCATAATACTTTGCATTAAGAGTACTATATCTTCTGTTGTCTTCTGAAATCTAAAAATTGCTACAAATTTCACGTCTATAATAATGTTATATGAAAGTTTCCAATTCATATCTAAGGGATTTAATTTCCTAAATAGCGAGATATAGTTGTACATATTTTGAAATATACAAATATGTAATAGAACAACATATATATATATATATATATATATATATATATATATATATATATATATACGAGAAAGATATTAACCTGTATTATTATATATTTCAGCACTTGAATGCATTTAAAATTAAAAAAAAACAAAAACAAAATGGAAATAAGTTCGCATGAAAATAAATAAATCTCTAACTGAAAATAATTACAGCTATATGCAATATCTTTATAGACATTAATATTTAGATGGCTCTGATATAGAAAATGTTTTTGGTTTATGGTAGTTCTAATTGTCCACACTAAACTGAAAAACATGCGCATGCAGACGTACGCACACACACACGCCCACCAATATATCTATCCCCCTTCTTATACATTGGCATTTGTCACGACAAATATTTTATGTTGGATTGATAGAGTCAAATATTACTGTCACATAACAATCACTTTCGAGTGCTGCATACACGGTAATAAACAAGAAAATCATTTGAAATTCGAAACATGATAGAATTCTAATTCATGGATAAACGTGTATTAAAACAATAAAAACTATCATAGCATCGTAGAATACCATGAAAACATTCCAAGCCTAAATGAACTTGGTGGGTATTATCATTCGATAATGATTATGTTTCCGATTTTCTCACACGGAAATGATATTAAGATATTATATTAATATCCCTCATTGTTTGGAATTATATTAGTGTTCATTTCGAAATATAGTTTCACTGGTAATTTGTGAATTCAATGTTTATGAAAACTATACTAATACCTTTACTTTCAGAATATACAAAATTTATTTGTTTGTAATGGAGAACATGGAAATGAGATTTATAATTGAAAAGAGGCTCATATTCAAGAAACTAATGATCTGACAGAAGGAAAGTAATCCGACATTGCAAACGAATGAAAGAATAGGAAGGTATACGGTGCATTGTTGCATCATAATTACTATCCCTTCTACATTTAACTGTAAGAAACACGGTCGCTGTTGAGCTTAATTCTATTCTAAATATAAACTCCTAGAATGTTTTCACTACAAGGTATATAAGATAACATGACATAAGGCAGCCACATTCACTTCAGTTTGTTATACATATCAGTGATATTATTTCTTCTTACATTCAACATATTGATAAGTATTGTTAGCAAAGCATTCGGGTCTGGCCGAGCTGTCCTGCACGACATATTAGCAATGTGTTGCAGTTCCGAATTTTCGGTACACAATTAGCGTATAACCGGTGTAACAAAGAGCGCGTTGCCTTGCCAAACTGCCCCATTGTCTACAAATGTCAGACTATGAACTGTAAAAAATAAGAGAGCAAACATTTCTCTGAAAATATTTTTCGTAAGATACATATATATCGGTGTGACATCCTGCCAGATCAACGATATCCTTAAGCAATTTAATAAAGATAGCAACTTTTGACAAACTATGAATTGCATTTTAGATGTGGTTTCCATATTTAATCGTTTTAAATTGCTCTGATGGACGCATAAAAGTACATAATTTCAAACTGCACTCATTAGTCCTTTTTTCTGTATATATGCGTGTGTGTGTGTGTGTGTGTGTGTGTGTGTGTGTGTGTGTATTTGTGTGTGTACGTGCGTGCGTGTGTATGCATATATATATATATATATATATATGCATGTCCGAGAGCGTAACCGGAAAAGTTCTTTGGGAGACAAGCCCGATGTTACACGCTTTCGCCGCTGGAATCCACTTGATATAATCCTTAGGCATCAGTCTGCCGACCGGCATTGTTTCCTGGTGTGGTGCTGTGCTACGTGGTGCATCTTTGTTTTGCAGTGCTTCTCCCCTGCTCGTCGACTGTTGAGATGGCTTAAACGAAAGAACAGCATAATTGTGTGAAATTCTGTTTTCTGCTGGGGAAACAATGCCGTAAAAGTTGTCATGCCTGAAATAACTTAGGACACAGCCATGAGTAAAATACAAGTTTACGAGTGGTTTTTATGCTCTAGGAATGCTCATTTGTCGCTTGAAGACCAACGTCATTCAGGGTGACTGTCGACCTCCCGAATGAATGAAGTGATCATGAAAATTCATGAACTAATCTTGAAGGACGGTCACCGAATAATTGACGAACGCGTTGATATGACTGGTGTGTTCTAGAGCTCCTGCGAACGAATTCTGAGCGAGGAGGTGTGAATGAAAAGAGTTGCAGCAAAATTTATGCCTTGCTTGCTAACGGACGATCAAAAGCATTCACGACTGAATGCGTGTCGTATACTGAAAGAATAGTTGGAAGTTTATCCAGGCCACTTTTCAAGGTTTATCACTGGCGACGAAAGCTGTTACTACAGCGTTTCCAACTGTGGAAGAGGTGCAGGAGAAAAAAAATGACGGAGGAGTTAAAAGGCATCACTCCACAACAGTTCCAGAAACTCTTCGGACAGTGGAAAACATGTGAGGACTGATCCATTGTTTCAAATGGTGAAATAGTTTGAAGGCGATAAAGCTGTAAACATGTGAATTAAATAATATTGCAAAATGTCAGTTTCTTTGGGGTACAACCTCGTATGTACGTACACGTACGAAAACATAGGCAGACACTCATACACACAGACACACGCGCAAACACACAGACACACGCAGTCACACACTCACGCACACATATATATATATATAAATATGTATGCATATATGCTTATTGAAAATGTTGCATGCACCGGTGAAAGAGATTTGACAAACAAAAACAGAACAAATTAGCGAAATTTTAACAAATTGTCTAATAATAAAGAAAAATAGTGTAGTTGAACCAGTGTGTGTGTTAATTATATTGGCATAATGACTCTCCCTAGACAGAGAAAAAAATTGTTTCAACACAAGAATTCACATAAATAACACACACACACACACACACACACACACACACACACACACACACACACACACACACACACACACACACGCATATATATATGTATGCATGAATGCATATCTTTATAAATTATATAAATCTTCCAGTTTGCATATATGTATGTATGTACGTACGTATGTATGTACGTACATATGTATCTATACATGGAGAAATTAATATATATATATATAAGTATATATGTGTGTATTTAATTGTTTGTTTGTTTTTTTTTGTTTGTGTATGTGTGTGTTTCTGGGGACTTAAGCTGGACAAAGAGAAACAGCAAATATTTCCGAAGGGGTTCCACATAGTAATGATAAGTTTATGATCAAATAAAAGAAACGCCGTTTAAAATGCATTTTACATGTAAACATCAAGATCTAATATAGAATGTAATGCATTGCACTTTCAAACGATAAATTTAATAATTTCCTAGACAAAAATGTCAAAATTTTCACGTACGTTACTGTTAAATTACAGTGAAATATATACGTTGGAGCATCTAATTATTTATTTAATTTTTTTAAATCGTAACTGTAAAACTAATATTTTGTTTAACTTTTCATTCAATGTATACATTTTAATCCTTTTTCACGTTTTGGATGAAGCATTTAGTAACTCGGAAACAATTTGATGCTAATGATAATTATTTCTCGATGCTTATTTCCTAAGAGTGAATATTTATTCGCACACTTTTTGTGGGTGACTATAAATTCGTATAACCGAGCCATGTACGAGAGCATTTTTATGTGTTGTTATTTTATGCAATAGAAACCAGTTCGGAGTATTCCACACACTGAAATTGTTATGTTCACCTGTGTATTGACGTTTATAGCATTCGAAGCATAACCAGCCAATGTAAGCAATCGTGGCCATGTAAAAGTAGTGTATTTTTAAAGCTGCAGGAGATCTACTTAGCTAAAGATCTGAATGTGCATCTGAAGGTGAGAAACTACAACGTAGCCGCTATGTAAACGGTGTACCTGTTCGAATCTACAACCCAATATTCCCACAAAATAGTCTCTACCGCCTTACAAATAGATGCAAGTTCGACAACTTAGACATAAATACACACAAATTCAAGCTAGTCAGTTCTATGAAGACCATCATTCGTCTGTTGATGACAAAACTGCCTGTGTTAAACGGGAAATTTGATCACGATGCATGTGATAGGAAAATAAAATATTACACGACATAATATGCACTGAAAGGATTGGTTGAATGCAAACTGAACGTCTAATAAGTTCAAGTATAAAAGTGGCAAGTTCTCGAGAAGTGACGAAAAAGAAAAAAAGTAGAAAATTCATTGAAGTATTATGATTTCTTATTCAACATTCGAAGTTTTGTTGTTTAACTCCAATATTTCCATATTTCTGAAATATAATTACATTTTACTAGACACTAAATTTTATTTGATGATATTGTGTTGTACTTTTAACTTTCTTCATATTTTATTTGACAGTTAAGAAATCCCCGAAACGCCACTTTACTCTTACATTCAAATAATACGCTTTATTATCTAACAATCAATTTAATCAAGAGTAGCTGCAAGCTTTTCATGACTGCTTCTTGGTTATCAAGTTGCAATGGACATTTCCTTCTTCTACAGATTTATTTCTTTACGTTATTTATGTCTTATTATGCCCCTGTGGCAAATGAAAGAAATCAATAATTTTTTTTGTATTTTCTTTTTCTCTTTCTTTTGCTATTTCATTTATTTTATTTATTTATTCATTCGTTCATTTATTGCTCATAAATGAAATTACTTCGCCTTTATTAGGTTACGAGTGATGCAGACATACATTTCTGTCAGTGATAGTCAATCACGTGAAATCTAAAATTTGGCAAGTAAATGTAACTGACCAGTACTCAAATGGCACTCTCTGTTACTTTATTACAATGTCATAATAAATCCGTGGAGTTGTTTATTGAACTGTTCTTTCCCTGTCTGTAAGTGAAACGAACTAATTGTCGATGTCATTAAATTGATGGTAGGTAAGTGATGAAGGTCGTCATCCTGGTGGCATAAGATTGTAAAACTATACGCAAGACTTTATTTGCCGCAGACAAAATTTGAATTGTTTATATTTGTTCGTTCTGTTACTGCTGTGCAGTGTCAGTTTCTTGGCTCTTTCTCTTCCGATGTGCATTTCTAAGGATTGCATCTGAAATCAAGATAAAACGATATTCTTGTTCAATAATCCTCTTATTTCTTACTTTATTTCTCTCTTTTCAGTAAATTATACCTATAGGAAAGAAACATACAATATTTTGTACACTGAATTAGTCACGCTGAGATAACATGGCGAGCTTAATTTCTCTCAGGTCTTTGTGAATAGTGTCGGCGTCTGCGTTTTCTGCTTGCCATTATTACAGCTAGTAGTTGTCTTAACGAATCAACCGCCACTGATTAAAAGTTAGTTTTGATTTTGTATACACTACATGAACGCTATCAGTAGTCAATACAGAAATCATTGTTTTAGACACGCGCAAAAATATAGCCTTATACTCATGGTCAGATATACAGATATTCAAGGCAACGGTTACTTACACATTTATATAAAAAGAAAACGTTCGACAAGCCACGGCAGATGTACAAGTTAAAATTATGAAACAAGATAAAAAACATAGTTTTTGCATCTCTTCTTTAGGGACAATAAGTTATCGGTAGCTGAACGACAGATCTTCAGAAAAGAAACTTCTCAGGCAAGTGTTTTGTCTCTTAATTTCTTACACTTCAACAGGGACGGATCGCATCCAGATTATAACTACTGGGTGCCCTTAGGCAGAAAGTTTTCAGCTGCTTGGATATTTGAGTCTTGCTGTGCATTCAAATCGTATGGGAATTTTCTTGAGACGATCTAGCTGCAAGTCTTCTCGGACGCCTCTGCTTTCAATCATATTTAGAAATAACGTCGGTAGGCACGGTAGTAGTGAAACGTCAACAGAGCCAATGCTACCGCCAGCATTACTCACTCAGCGTTACTTCTTTTAGCGTACGTTAAGATATATTCATCCGAGTGTGGCTAGATTCTGTTCCGGATTGTTCTTCCCCACGGATACGTTCAATTCTTTGATTTTATTATATAGGCGGTAGACGTCCTGAACATTGAATGTTTATGGTTGGAATCTCATGTAAGTACATGTTTATGGTTGGAATCTCATGTAAGTACATGTTTATGGTTGGAATCTCATGTAAGTACGTGTTTATGGTTGGAATCTCATGTAAGTACGTGTTTATGGTTGGAATCTCCTGTAAGCGCTCCATATTTGATTACGAATATTTTTGTCACCAACACTACCACCACTACCACCGAACTTGGTCTTCTCGTAGACTCTCTCCACCGCTATGCCACAGCGAAAAATTTTATCATTTCGTAAGTGGTATATTAGAAAATTACAATAAATTAAACTCATCCTAAACTTTGTTTTTAAAATAATTGCAGGACTTAACGCTTACTAATAGGCTAAGTTTGTGGATGTGCTGATAAGGCTAGATTATTAACAAATTTGCTTCGCTACGAAGTGCTTGTAGTTGTGATTCCACTGTACAGTACAATGAACAAACAATTTCTACCATGGCCTTAGGCTCACCAGTGTAGTTTGTATAGAATTTAGTAGAAACTGTAAGAAGTTAACTTTACGTGTATAATGTATTGTGTATACATATATACTGCGAGTACATATGCTATTAAGCAAAGCACAACAGTGAAAAATGTAATATCGAGCAAGAAATCAATTAGCCATTGCGTTCTAATAAATTCTCTTGTGGTGTTTGTTTGACCTGGTTTTCACAGACAGTCATTTGTCTCTCAATTATAACCGGAAAGAAACAGTAATTAGCCTTCCGCCACGTACGCACACAGACAAACACACACGCGCACACACACACACACACACAAACCTATCTCAACCCCGACATTCATTCGGGTTGCATTCTGATTTGCCGCACTGGCATTTATACTCACCCTCTTGTTAACATCCTCGCACACAGACCTTCTTATGAAGTTCTTAATGATTTCAAATATTCAGCAAACTACACAGCCACCACTAAACTACATCACCATACAACCACATTTGCACATTTTACCTGCAAGCATTCATCTGCCATAAACCACTCTCTCCTAAGCCCGATTCCGCACACAGATGCATATTTATACATAAATATTAACCTCCTCTCTCTCTCTCTTTAAATTTCCCTTCGAATTACAGTCTCTATCTGCTTTCTAACAATATGTCTGTTTTATTTGCCTCACTTTCTCATCCCTCAAATTTCATTATCTCAATCCTTGTATGGCTCAATCTAATTTCTTCAGACTTGCTAGCGTCTGGAACGGTAAGGCCCATTCCGTTTTCCATTTAAATACTAAGATAATAGTATATTTTTCAAGATTTTCCATCCTGTGTTATCTTTTTTACCATTGATTTAATGTACATCTTATATATATAGGGCGAAATAGGCAGACTAAGAGATAGACAGACAGATATAAAGAAATGTGTGACTATGTATATACGTGTATATATATATATATATATATATATATATATATATATATATATATATATATATATATATATATATATATATATATATATATATATATATATATATATGTTTATATATATATTTGTGTGTATGTATATAGAATAGATATACGTATATATATATATATATATATATATATATATATATATATATATATATATATATATATATATATATATATATATATATATATATACATACACACATACACACATACACACATAAAAACACAGACACACACAGAAATGTACGTATATCAAATATCGATTATATAAAGAAAAACTTTAATTTGTGATTTTTTTTTAAATATATTTAGTAATGAAATAACAATCCCATTGTCTGTTCTTGTTTATTCATAACCTGTCACCGTCAACACGCAAAATCCCAATATTCCTTCTTTTGAAATTCAATTTATCATTCAAGCAATTTTGTATAATAGAAGGAAAAAAATGTTTCTTTCTTAATTACAATTTTCTTTTTTATATCCTTCAGTCTTTTATATCATTTATTTGTTTAATACATTATATTTTTAATTAAACATTTAAGGTTATCCTTTATTATATTTGCACCGGGTTGTTAACCTTATCTCTCATACTGAACGCGTCCGCATCCAATATATATGCGTTGCTATTTATGAACAAGTATGTACGTATAAGAGTTAATATGACTTTAATTCATGTGTGTGTGTGTCTGTGTATGTGTCTGTGCGTGTGTATGTGTGTACAAATAGGCATCAATGTAAAAGCAGATGTCTATATATGTGGAGTAAGTAAGTTTCTAAGTAAATTTGAATATATATGCGCACGTGTATGTGTGCGTGCCTGCACGTGCATATATGTGGGGGTGCTTGATACGTTCGAATTTATACGTTAGTTTAGAAATAAATAATAACTGCAGATTATATAACTTTGAATGTGAGTAATTATGCTTCAGTAATTATGCACATGTGGACGTTTCGATTGCACTTTGTGACACATCAATAGCTATTAATGTGTAAGTTATACAAACGGGTATCAGTTTGAAGTAGCAACGATGTTTACGCTGATAGTTGTATGCCATGTAGCCTATAATATATCACGTTTGCAGAAGAAATGCTGAGGTGAAGAAAGATAAGTGATAGAAAGTAATCAGTGTTTTATCCGCTTATAATTCTATGAAACATACGATGAAACAAG
The DNA here is from genome assembly GCF_046866305.1 of Octopus bimaculoides. Taxonomy (NCBI): domain Eukaryota; kingdom Metazoa; phylum Mollusca; class Cephalopoda; order Octopoda; family Octopodidae; genus Octopus; species Octopus bimaculoides. The sequence continues at coordinate 23,943,352 of NC_142929.1, read as the reverse complement.
TTGGTGTAACCAAAAGATTTATTAGAGAATTTTAATATATTCACGATTTCATCTCTCAATTTCTTTTATAAATTCGATGTTACGTCAATCATACCGATGAGGTGGAAACTTGAAGATCACGGTGATATTGGTACTGTTTTAATTTAATCATATTCTGCTATCGTATATTTTTTTAACGTGAACTGTTTCTATATTGTTATCCAGAAATAATTCTTTGTTTTTCTCAGTGGCTATTAATATTTAACTCCATTTCCTGTTTCAATTTGCATTTAAACGTTGGACATGGAGAAAATCGCTTTCTGATACTAACATCCATGATTATAAGCTAGCTGTTTAGTCTCATTCTATAGAACTCTTCTATGCTTATTTTAATATATGCACATAGAAAGGCGACATGCTGTCACAATCGTTAGCACGCCGGGTAAAATGCTTAGGAGCATCTTATGCATCTTCATGATCTGAGATCGATTCCGAAATGACTGACTTTCCTTTTCAT
>NC_142929.1:23897856-23940356 GCF_046866305.1 Octopus bimaculoides | reverse complement strand
CTTCTCCTCGGTAGATTAGCAACGAAGGTTAAAGAGCTTCTACCAGTCCATGAGGTAGGCCAGAAACCAAATCGGCATCCAAACTATTCTACCTTTTTCTTCCAAGCTACAGGCTATTATAAATTTGAAATCATTAGTAGACGATACATATGAAAGTCTACCTTTGCTGTAGTGCAACCAGCACAATTATTGAGTATAAAATAGTATTTGTTCATAGGGAGATTATTCTATTGCATGTAATCTGAGGATAGTCCAACACCAGTCGTCAATAATTATATTACAAACATATATAGGGTTATACCTACGGTGGTAGATTTCAACTGGTAACCTAGGGATGAACAATTGCTCAAGGAACAAGAAATATATAGAGAGATCAAGTGTGGTAGAATGTTGTTAGGCGCAATATCATAGGATTTTGGTAGGAGTATGTCTGCAATGACGCGAAAAAAAAAAGAAAAATGCTACGAGCAAAACAATATGCAATATCAGTACATCAAGCGTATTTTTCTCATGCAGAAATACTGATGGCAGAAGCACTTGCCTTAAAAATCAACATATGGTTTACCACACTGCGAGATGCTAACGTGGGTCAATGGCACCATTTTACAGTAGAGAAAGACAAGAATAATTATAAGAGTATTTAGTTTGATGTCATATTATTGAAAAGGCAGAACATTAAGTAAATTCTCAACTCCTTCATAACTATATAACATGTAAACTAGTTGATACTGAAGTGAAGATATCATTTTGGCGGGATTAATTTATGAAATTAAGTTAACTTATTGATTGCTTTGAATAAAAGTCTACAATAACATAGACTAATAAAATACAAATGAAAATTTCACTTGCTTCTACTTCAAATAGAAAGTTTGCAGGTTATGGGAAACAAAGGCAGCGTCACATTCAAACACGACTAACATTATATTACTTTCAATTTAACAATAACTCTGTGGTCGCTCCAATACCTCACATGCAATGGTCAAAAGAGAACAATATATAGTATACTATATCGGGCGTTTTATCATTTGATTTTAAAGAAATATGCATAAATAATTACCATAAACAGGTATTCTTTGACTCAAAGCTCGCGAAGTTAGCTAATGATAAATTTATCTTATTGTAGACATTGAATTTTCAAAAACTAAACAAGAAATTCTGAATTTGATTTGCGCTATTTATCCACGTAGTCTCGCTTTTGCCAAAGATCTGTACCGCTTAGTAAATACTGATACGAATAGCGACCAGCAAATTTAAAACCCACTAGGATATAGAGAACGTTCTGTATATAATTACACGTGTGTCTATATTACTCAATATATTATGAATATTTTGCAATAACTTTTGCTAATACACACATTTTTTTTCAATTTCTCCTAAATAACGTAACCACCAATGAACAGAAAATCTGTAACAGACGTTTATGTCATCTTCATAAACGTTTACTCTCAGTTCGTGTATCACTTAATTTGTCCTCGATTATAAAAACAGCAAATGTGTGTGTACGCGTGTATGAGTGTGTACGTGAGCGTGCGTGTGCGTGTGTGTGTGTATGTGTGCGTGTGAGTGTCTGTGTGAATGTATGCGTGGCTGATGTATGTTTGCTGAGTTGTATTTATTGATTACCACGTGTTTCTTATCAACAAGAGGCAATGACCGAACAGACTGCATTAACGGACTCTGTGTTAAAGTTACTTTGATGAAGACCACTAAAATGAGTTATTTTAAACATGCAAGCATATTTTATGTTGCTGAAAAATGTCCGAAAATCTGTCACTGTGAAGAGATATCCAGATGTGATTTGATAAAGCTCCTGCATGGATTGCAGAAGTTGTAATGTTTTACTGACAGAGGCCTTGAAAGCGACTTATTTGAATCCGATTGGAGATTTTTTTTCAAAGATAATGGGTAATGTCCTGTTCTTTAATCGATTCTTTTACAGTATGCTGCATTCGGTATTCGTTGCACACACCTTTATTTTGCAGGTCATTTCCTTTTGGTTCATATTGTGTATGAAATATTGCGATCCAAGTATAGGAGAAGGAAACGACTGAAACCAGTTACTAAAGTGAAAATATCATAAAACGATTTAAGTTAGTTTCTAAATACACAGACACTAAACGAGGTTTCACACGGAGCTATGATTTAAGAATGTACTTAGGCTGCAGAGAACCAAAACCCAAAATCAGTGACTATATAGATTATTAATTAGTAATAAAGTTAGAATATATTCAAAGATTCGATGAATGTAAATTGTCCATCCCATATTTTTCTTGGAATTGTATATTATATGAAGTGGAGTTATTTGAGATTTTGGTTTGTTCATGCGCAACATATAATGAAATCGCATTTACAGGCATGTAGGTGTGCCTGTACTCGTATGCTAATCTCTTTACAGCGAAGTGTGCAGACTGAAGCACACGCATTTTTACCAAATAAATATAAGATCTCACAAAATTGTTCTAAACGAGCCGGCTAAATTGCACCTCTTCTATTTACGGGAAATATATTCGTCTAAACGAATGAGCATGAATAGTTTAAGGGAAAAAATGGAACATGCCATTCTTCATTCATCCTTGTGCAGTCACTAATACAAAGTCATCAGCTACGCTACAATAGTGACAACAAGTGAATGAATGTATTATATATATAAAAAAGTAATATTTAATATAGCTGTACAACATATATCAGCGCTTATAACCGATATATACATTTCATATACATTATTCATCATCATCATATAACCGATACATACAAATGCAAATACATTATTCATCATCATTATTTAGCAACCATTCTTAATTGCTAAATAAAAGAGTGATCAAAAAGGAAGTGGCAGATGGTATGACCTAGCATATTTCTAATTAAAATCCTAGTTTTTTTTTTTTTATTGCTACTCGAGAATACACAATATGAACCAAAAGGAAATAACCTGCAAAATAATCATGAACGGCTTTAAACATCTCATAATCTTCGGGGAAATGAAAAAATAAACTAAGTTACATTAAGCATGGATCAAATACCGGAATAATGTTATGAAATCATAACTCCTATGCATCACAAAAAATATGCATGTACAATAGGCGACATATTCCATTTGTAGGGTACTCGCTTACCCTAAATATCAAAAGGCTCAAGGATTGCATTGTAAGCAGGATCACCACACATTCTGCTGTTGTCTTTCTCAGTTGTGTTATAAATTCTACACTTCATATAGTTTGTCCTCAGTGATTGTTGGTGTGCTGTGCATATAAGTGCTTCTGTTTCTTCAGGTCCCTCCTTTGCATCCATAACCAACGGCGTCTTGTTTCTGTTTTTTTCATTATTAGTAGAAAGCATTATTACTAATATTATTATCATCATCATCATCATCATCATCATCATTATTATTCAGTAGTCTTATTTTTATCGCGCGCTTTCAGTGCACTACTGCGCGCAGCTCTGTGTGACTTGGGTATGTACTGAGGTTTGTTGTGTTTCTCTCATTTTTACTGTATTGAAAATGTTTTACGCAGGATGTGTGCGGTGCCTAGTAGTGCTATATTTTGTATGTTATATATTTGTCCGTGCTAGTGTTTTTGTTATGTATTTGTCTGAGAATATTTTTTTCATGCCTAATATGCCTATTATGATGGGAATTGTTTCTGTTTTTAGACACCACATACGAGTTACCTCTATACCCAGGTCGTTGTATTTTGAAAATTCCTCCGTGTCTTTTAGAGAAATATTTTCATCTCTTGGTATTGATACATCATTTAAAACACACGTTTTGTCTTGGTGATCTCTGACATCTATATCCGACCTATTAACCTTAATTTCTCTGTGTCTCTTGGCATATCCCAGATTATGGCTGCTTTCTCATTTTCTGCGACCTTTTCTAGCGTGTGCCTATACCACCTTTTTTTCTGTTGTTCTTCCATAGTGTTGGCACAGCTTCCAGTGTACATAGATCCAAACTCTGTCGTGTCTGTGAATACATTCCTTATTAGCCAGGACTGGGCAACCAGAAGCAATATAATTTCTTATTTCTTGTCCATCTCCACATATTCTGCAGCTGGTTGTATTTCATTTCATTCCATGTTTTTGGTAATTTCTGGTGGAAGGGGCTTGTCCTGCAATAAAAAAATTTTCAGTCTCTGCTTTGGGTCCTGAGCTTCTCAGCCATTGTTAGAATTTGGTCTTGTCCATGTCTTTTTTGCTTAGTTTAATCCAACATTTGCCATGAAGGGATATTTCTTGCAATCGTTTTATCATGATCCATTGCTGTTCCAGTTTTAGCTTGGATCTCACCTCTATTTCCAGATTATTATTATTATTATTATTATTATTATTATTATTATTATTATTATTATTATTATCATTTAATGCAACGAACTGAATTGGTGGTACGCCGGGTGAAATGCTTAGCAGCATTCAAGTACCAGTGAGACACTAGCGTCAATATAATCGACTCGCGCCTTCCCCAAAAATTTCGGGCCTTGTTCGTAAGTGGTCATTATTGCTATTATCATGGCAACAGGCTGGCAGAACTATTATCGTCCCGGGGTAAAATGGTTAACGGCATTTCGTCCGTCTTTAGGTCCATAGTTCAAATTTCGCCCTTTCCAGTTCGATAAAATTCCCCTTGCCTCGAAATTGCTGCTGTAGTAGTAGTAGTAGTAGTAGTAGTAGTAGTAGTAGTAGTAGTATTGATATTGTTAACATCAATATTTTTATTACTAGTTTATTTGTCATGTTTTGACTTGATTATGTTACGTCGCATTATGCATATTCATTCTGCGTTTGTCGAGTGTTTCCCCAAAAAACTGATCGATAAAACAATATAAGGTGTAAACATTTTCCTTTCATTAATGTAGTGTTTCTAGTGTTTCACTTCGTGTCCTGGGATATTAACATTATCTGTAGCATAACCACGTTTCAGAACACATTGTATTAATATATTTACTTACTTTTTACGTGCAGCCATATTTTAGAAAGAGCATTAATCTTCTTTTTTTTATTTAAAAGCTTTTCATAAAGCATAATTTTTAGGTTTTCATTTTTAGATATTCGTATTAGTTATTTGGATCGAGTATATTAATAATGTTATTTGATAAGAAACAGAAACGTCCGTCGAATGAAAAAGAAAGAACTGACCGTATAGTATCTTAAATGTTCGAAACGGAAATAATAGAAAAACGGTGTTTGCCGAGTACATATATGATTTAAATATGTCACGGTATGTTTTGGGAATTAGAAACTCAATTTTTAAAAAAAATTGTGAGTCTCGCTAAGCAATCTCCCATAGTTCAGGGACGAACCTCCCATAATTGTGTATATTTTAATTATAAAAAATTCAAGATCAAGCTAAGAATATGTAACTTTTAACGAAAGAAAGCAGTCCAGCTAATATAAGTGAAATGTGTTTGTCGTCTTACTTGATGATTAGAGTCAAAAACTCTTAACGGGGAGAGTTACTCTATGTGTTTACTATAGGATAATCGATACGTTCATTTGCCATCAAAGTAAAAACGACGGGTATCTAACATTGCAATAGCTTGAAGTCGGTACGTTTTTGGTACACAGCTGAAGATATAGCGAAGAAGCAACTTAAAATTGTGAAGGAAAATCTGAATTATACAATAAATCCCGCAATATTTGAACAAAGATTCAGAACAAAGACAGTCAGAAAATCCTGGTTCACATTACGTAGATACTTCGTTTGGAGCGTCTGAATAGTGAAAATATGGTGGGAAGTGATATGTGTTTGAAGTATGTACGGACGATTTCTCTTGACGACCGTAACCAGAGCTCATGAAACTGACAATGTAGTACATCAATAAGAATACTGATGATAATAATGACGGCGACAATGATGATGATGATCATGATGATCATGATGATCATGATGCCAATAATGATGATGGTAGTGGTAGTGATGTTGTTGTTGTTGGTGGTGGTGGTAGTGGTGGTTATGATGATGATGATTATCATCATCATTCTCATCATCATCATCATCATCATCATCATATTCTTGTTCATCATCACCATCATCATCATCATCATCTTCTTGTTCATCATCATCATCATCATCATCATCGTCGTCGTCGTCGTCGCCGTCGTCACAATAATAATAATAACAATAATAATAATAATAATAATAATAATAATAATAATAATAATAATAATAACAATAATAATAATAAAGATACGGGAAAACAGTCAGCCACCTTCTATATATGGATGACCTAAAATTATATGCTAAGAATGACAAAGAGCTAGAAACACTACTACAGACAGTACACGGCTTTACCAAGGAAATAGATATGAAATTCGGATTAGAAAAATGCGTCAAAGCAACCCTGAAAAGACGAAAATTAGTTAAAAGTAGCAATATAACACTAGATAAAGCCAATGAAATAAGTGAACTAAACGAAAGCCAAACATACAAGTCATTTGGAGTCAATGAACTAGATAGGATACAACATACACAAATGAAAGAAAAAATAAAGAAAGAGTACTATAGACGAGTTAGATCAATACTAAAAACAGAGCTCAATGCTAAAAACAAGATAATGGGTATCAACACTTTAGCTGTCCCAGTTATAAGCTACAGCTACAACATCCTTAACTGGACACTAAACGAACTGTCTAAAATAGACCGGAAAACAAGAAAAATAATGACAGGATATAGGATGCACCACCCAAAATCTGACATAGAAAGGCTATATATACAACGCACAGAAGGTGGTAGGGGTCTTATACAGCTACAAAACTATTATAAAATAGCCACCATAGGACTGCAAAAATACCTACTCCAGAAGCAAGGAAAACTAATACAAATAGCCACAAAACACGAACAAAACAAAAAACTGTTTTCAGTATTTAAGGAAGCTGACAAATACAAACAAGGAATCATTCTACCTAACAAATACGAAGAAGAAGAAGAAGAAGAAGAAGAAGAAGAAGAAGAAGAAGAAGAAGAAGAAGAAGAAAAAGAAGAAGAAGAAGATGAAGAAGAAGAAGAAGAAGAAGAAGAAGAAGAAGAAGAAGAAGAAGAAGAAACAACACAAGCTACAAAACAAATGAAATCCAAACTAAAACTAGAACAGCAACGGACCATGATAAAACGATGGCAAGAAAAGCCCCTACATGGTAAATACTGGGCTAAACTAAATACAAAAGAAATAGACAGAGAAAAATCCCAGCAATGGCTGAGAAGTTCAGGACTCAAAGCAGAGACTGAAGGATTTTTAATTGCTGCACAAGACCAAAGCCTCCCCACCAGAAATTACCCAAAACATATAATGAAAAGAAACATAACAAGTAACTGTAGAATATGTGGAGATGGACAAGAAACAATAAATCATATTATCTCTGGCTGCCCACTCCTGGCTAAGAAGGAATATATTCCCAGACACGACAGAGCTGGGACCTATATACACTGGAAGCTATGCCAACACTATGGAATAACAACAGAAAAAAGATGGTATAAACACACACCAGAAAAGGTCACAGAAAACGAGAAAGCAACCATACTCTGGGATATGCCAATACACACAGATAGAGAAATTAATGCAAATAGACCAGATATAGTTGGCAAAGATCACGAAGAAGAAAATGCTTTCTAATTGATGTATCAATACCAGCAGATGACAACGTTTCTCTAAAAGAAATGGAAAAACTTTCAAAATACAAAGACCTGGAAATACAGGTAACTCGAATGTGGAATCTAAAAACAGAAACGATTCCTATCATAGTAGGTGCCTTAGGTACAATAAAAAAATATTCAGACAAATACATAACAAAAACACCAGGACTTACAAATATATATAACATACAGAAAATTGCACTACTTGGCACTGCACACATCCTACGCAAAGCACTTTCAATACAGTAACCATAAGAACACCACAGCAAACCACAGCACATACCCAAGGCGCACAGAGCTGCTCTCGGTAGTGAAGTGAAAGCACGTTATAAAAATAAAACTACTGAACAATAATAATAATAATAATAATAATAATAATAATAATAATAATAATAATAATAATAATAATAATCAACTTCCTGGATTTGCTGTTGTTACTGCTGTAAAATGGCTTTTGCACACAGGGCAGAGATTAACGAATAAGAAATGTGTGCACCTGGGTAAGCAGATATAGTAAACAGCCAAACTAGATGCGAGCTTGTTAGTTCAACCGGTTATAGAGCCGAAATTTCTGCAACGAAAAAATAATTCCAAAATTCTGTGATTAACATCTGCAAAACATAACAGAAATCTCCAAACAAATATGAACCTCAAAAGCAGAATACAAAATAATGACTAGATAAATAATCCTTTCCGAAACCTGTATCTTAGCAAATATCGGCATGTGAAAACTTATATTTATCTCCATCTTAAACGCCTCAGCTTCAGTTTCGCACAAATGGTGCATCACAAATGGCGATTTTTCTGAAAAGATAATATTGAGGCTAAATGGCTACTTTTAGCTAAAAACCGAAATAATAGGTGGTGCATCTAAGAGCTTCACTTGCAGCTTGAACAAAACCGACAGGAATAAACTCATCAACAAAAAAATTTCATTACTATGATCGGGCGAAATTACATCATACTGAAATACACCAAATGGAACGATAAAATTCAGAATAGCAATAGCAATAATAAATTGAACAGTCAAGAATACAAGAAAAGCTTCCACATCTTAATGTTGATTGAGGGAATCCATATGACCAACAAAATGAAATACAAGCATGAAATGTAATTTTGCGAAGATCATCACCAAACATCGATCGTAAACTTTATATTAAGACTTTGTCAGAGGTTCCTCATACTCTAACAGAAAAATTCCCATTTGGAGTGGGGACTAGAGAAAAGAAAATGGGACCATCCACAGAAGTTTCGTAAGAAAAAAGAAATACCTACCTACACTTTGACAAATGTAAATACAATCTCACATTTACTTTCTTGTGATTAAAGTGGTTTTGCTCAGAGTAAGTTGAGTGGTATGCAGACGGTCGATCGAAAAGAGTTGATTGCAATGAAATATAAAGAAAATTGTTGACGAAAAAAAATATCTTCATAAAATTAACTGTGACTCGAAATAGGAATTAAACTAATTATAGCAATTTTTTAGAATAGTTTTTCTAAGTGTTATGTTGTCAAGTTTGATTAAAATATTTCTTTTTATAAAATTTCTCTACATTTTATATATGTCTGCGTCATGTTTATATTTACAATATAAAACCATGTTTTTTTTAATAAGTTTAAACATGTACATATCACTAACACATACGCACATGAACACATATGCATACACATGTACCACGCATGTAAATGTGCTCCTGTGTTTAATTTTTGTTATTATAATTGTCCTTAACGTCAGATTCTAACTCTTTTATATAATTTTGTTAAAATAATTTCTTTGGATGATCAGCGCAAAATTTCTAAGATATTTTTCAAAGATGCTGATATCGATAAAAGCAGATTAGAACAGGAGCTATTGAGCAAACTAAAAGTTGCAAATGAGAAAGCAATCCAGGCGAACATGTAGCAGTGAGAATGCTGGACTATCATTTCTTTATTGTGAAAGCCGAATGCTATTCGTTCCCAGCTAAAGCGTATACGTTTCAAAAATAGTGAGTAAGCATCGGGAAATAGAGACCTTCTGTAGCGTCAAAGCAAGACTTAAGATTAATTGAATTGGAAAGACAACTGAAACTCGATTCTACGTTCATATGTGTGGATTTCCAACGACACTTTTGGCAACTGTTCGTCGAACCAGAAGGGTTATTGCGTATCAATGTTAATGTTTTCTTCAACGAACTACCCCAGACATTAGGCATATAACACTAGGTATTCCAAAAATCGGATATCACCAGCTGATATACGGCTGAACTTTATTGTGAACATAATTGTTAAAGATATTTAGTTGAGAGCATATAGATTGTGTTATTTGCAGTGGAGCACAGGGTATGAGATCTCCAAATTACATGAATCAGAGAATTGTTGCACTGCTAAGTTATTATGCAATCAATAAGAATATTATCGTTAACAACCGACTTACTATGCAAGCAAATTAGATTTTAGTCATTGTCAAAGTTATAAGCAAAACATTGACGCTTCTTGTCAGTACAACCGAAAAAGTGCACAAGTGTTTAAACGCTAGGGAATCTTTCAACAACATTTAACTTTCATGATATACATTATGGTTGATGGGCAACGAACCTAGCCATTTCAGGTAGTTACTTTTCCAGATCGATACTTGATGGTTGTCGCCAGTTTAACCAGTCCTGTTCTCGCTTTCAGAGGATATATAGATTCACTATACTATAACATCTGTTTAGTTTCCTGGCAAAGTTTCCATCCAGTTAGAACAACATAGACTCACGATTTTAGAGTGAAAAGTGTGCTATCGATCTCACTTTCAATATATACTAGATCTAAGCTACTGATACATGAACGCAAATGTCTGACTGACTTCTATTTCGAAAGAGAGCGAGGAATGCGTTTTCGTTTTTACGAATGATGTTATTGCAATGTAACATCATAGAGGTTGGTTGCGTTAATGATTGCACGTATCGAGTAAATGAGGTATTGCCAGCAATAAATATATCAAGGCATGCTGGTCGGCTTATAATTGAGCAAAATAAAGAGGCAACTTCAGGTAATTTGCTGGTAATCTCGGGTGATATATGATTTGTCTAAAGATTTTGTTTATTCAGTTTGGAAGTTGTCTTTAATGGAATGTGACAGTACTCAACACGTTGGGTGGCAAATCTCGCAGAGCACCGGTTTCAAATCAAGCTGTCGTAGAATATCAATCAGAATTACTGTAAGTGTATATATCATCATCGTTTAATGTTACCATCTAAACGTCAAATATTGCCAAATTATTTCGTCATTAAATTGGGGCATTTTCATTGGATCGACTTGTAAAAAAGACGTTTGAGAGGTCAAACCATAACTGTGGTAATAATTTCTGTACTGAGTTCAAAGTAAACCATAAATGACAGTCCATGAATAAGAGCTGAACCTGCAGTCTAATGATGGGTTTATAACCCGTAGGTGAGTATTTTGTTTAGCTGCTTGATATGGAACTATTTCGTAGTTGTTTGATTTGACAACCCTGAAGTCTGGAGCCAAACGAATACGAAGTCATCCGTCTTGAAATGTGTATGTATCTCAACACTGACTACATGATGCCACTGCAGCCGCTAGAATTGGTATGAAATGCCTCTCAAGCTGGGATTGCATGTCAGATGGTGCATTGCGCCTGGCCACCTCCCTTTTGTCCTCAACGAAATCCTAAATCTTACTTGTTAATTGTCTCTAGGTGGAAGTTCTTTTTTCTAGAGACACCACTACAATTGTATATGAACATATGTCCATTGTTTTATTTATTCGAAGTCACCCTCAAAGAATACCTCTCAGCACATGGCTATGATGCTTCCTCCACTACATCTACAGAGATGCACTTATAGTCAGCCACTAAGAGACATGCTTAACTTGTTAACGCCAAACAAGTGTCAAGAAAAGCTGTGGTATTGTGCAGAATCTTTGCTATAGCCCATTTTTATACAACGGCATAACAATGTATATGATAACACTTCCAATCAGTTAAGCTGAGAAACCAAGGATGCCACAGCTTGGTGCTGCATCGTCATCATCATCATCATCATCATCATCATCATCATCATCATCATCATCATTATTATTATTATTATTATTATTATTATTATTATTATTATTATTATTATTATTATCATTATTATTATTTTATGTTTGACTTTTGCTTTGCATTTGTACAAGTTGGATCCAAGTCTCACCCAGATACCTCAAGAGACAAGTTAGAAGTTCATGTAGGTTATTATTATTATTATTATTATTATTATTATTATTTTATGTTTGACTTTTGTTTTGCATTTGTACAAGTTGGATCCAAGTCTCACCCAGAGACCTCAAGAGACAACAAGTTAGAAGTTCATGTAGGTGTTATGCCTAGGGTACCATATATTTGGATTTGTACAGTTTTGTTCAAGTGAATGTTTAAGAAACCATAAGAAAATTATGTTTGCTTTAAAATTTGAGATCACATAGACAGTATTTTACGTAGGATATGGGCAGTTCCCATGAGCACTATCTTTTGGACTTCAGCCATTTTGGGGTTTCCTGGTATCTGAGCTAGGTAGTAATCAGCCCGTTTCGCTGTCATTCCCAGGGCACCTATGACAATAGGTATTGTTTTCGTCTTCAGATTCCACATTTTGCTAATTATTATTATTATTATTATTATTATTATTAATATTATTATTATTATTATTATTATTATTATTATTATTGACAGAGAGCATCACACGCCATCAGAGTAACGCGATGGGGTACAAACAAATGAAGCCAAATATACCCATTATAACTACACGTTCGATAAAGGTACGCCAGGCATATGCGTCACAACAATATGCGTGACATAGTATGCATTTATCATGAATAATATGTAGGTGAGAGCCAGTTAGTTCATTCTGCAGGTCGAGTAGCCCAGCCCACTCAAAGGGTCTCTGAATAAGGATTTTTTTTAGGACGATGAACGAAAACATTCATGCTGCCAGTGGTGAATTATTCAAACACTAAACTTTAGCTATGATGCTCCCCCACTAATCCTGTTTGCGTTCAACGCCAAACATACCGTCAGCCACTAAGAAACATGTTATCCTGATTAAGGTCAAGCAACTGACAATCAAATCTGTTGTATTGTGCAGAATATTTGCTGTAGCCCATCTTTTACAGCAAGACAAAACATGTACATTTTAGTACTTCCAATGATTATCATTATTTCATTTACGCACAACAGATTTGAATACTTTTATTATTATTATTATTATTATTATTATTATTATTATTATTATTATTAGTGTTGTTGTTGTTGTTGTTATTTGATTTTCTTGTAGTCGTTCTTCTTCTTACTACTACTACTACTACTACTACTACTACTACTACTACTGCTGCTGCTGCTGCTGCTGCTACTGCTACTATCCTCAGTGTTATTTATTGTTCCTCATTTATTTTTAATATCATTCCAATCAACATTGCTATCATCATCATCATCATCATCAGCATGTTTACTCAAAATAATAATCACAACAAAAGGAAGAAGAAGAAGAAGAAGAAGAAGAAGAAGAAGAAGAAGAAGAAGAAGAAGAAGAAGAAGAGCAAGAACAAGAACAAGAAGAACAAGAACAAGAACACGAAGAAGGAGGAGGAGGAGGAGGAGAAGAAGAAGAAGAAGGAGAAGAAGAAGAAGAAGAAGAAGAAGAAGAAGAAGAAGAAGAAGAAGAAGAAGAAGAAGAACGGGTGCAACAACACTAACAACTATAAAAGTACAATATATTTGCCGTTGATACTGATCTTGTAGTTGGCAGCCTCCTTATTTCTTCAAAATGAATAATATTCTAAAGACTAATTACACGCTTCGCTATTTTGTTTGTTTTTATTATTCGACCATGTTTCCACATTTACATTTACTTCTCATATTGTTTCTTTTCTTTTTCCTCTCACGTTTTCTTTATTCGCCTTTCATTTTGTCATTTTCACACGTTTTCTCCTGTAAGTGACAAAACCGCCTCTTTTTCTTGGAAGCCATTAGAAAATGTATTAAAATATCTAATAAGAATGTTCTAAGTTTACGATTTATTGATTTAATTAACAAGTCGCTTCAGTAAAAAAGAAAATTATTCCTGTTCAATTAACGTACTGCTGTAGCAAGTTTGAGGTGCCAACAAGTTTTTAAGTGCTTTCCAGATATCGTCTTTTATTTCTTCATAAGAACGGAAAATGAAAGAAAACAAGTAGACAATATCCTACAACGAAATGTTATGGAGTGTTATGATGGACAAGGCTTATAGTGTTCGTAGCTAGTTTAATTACTCTAGAAACACATTCTGTTGCACAGCCTGCTGAGAATGAATATTTCAATAAAGCAGCCAACTATAATGATGTCCAGCAGGGAAGGCTTGGCTAGGACTTTTGATAAGTAGGTAGATGCCATAGATTCTTTAAGCGAAAAAGAAAGTCGTAGCGTAAGACATTAATTTTGAAACAGGCACCAGGGAGATCTACTTTAAACATCAAATGCGGTACAGAATTGGTGCTATATCTTTTATTTCATGATTAAAATGTCTTTAATTACAAATGGTATTACATTATATATATAATATATACATATGTATATATAAAATAAAAATAAAACATAAAACATTTGACGATATTAGGTTCTTTTCAGAGATACAGTGCTAGGAGCCGGTACTTCAACACGATATTTTAAGGGAATTCACAATTATGCCTGAGGTTAACATATCAGACAAAACGACCAAGTGAAATATTCCATTCATTTGAGTAGTGACCTCTATTCTCTGTTGTCTGCAGAGACCAATTCCTCGCCGACCGAGCAATTCTAATAACCGAAAAATAATGAAGCAATGTTGGCATATATTCATGAAAACATCTCACAAATTGACAGAGTCGTCTATCAACGATAATATTACTTTCAATAAAAAGAGTATTGATCGCTAACATGAAAAGCAGGAAAACATCTGAGGAAAAAAGGTTTAATGTCTCTCTAAATCTCACAAATTATACATATATTTGCAGCACGCACACAGACACACACTCATATATATATATATATATATATATATATATATATATATATATATATATATATATATATATATATATATATATATATATATATATATATATATATATATATATATATATATATATATATATATATATATATATACATATGTGTGTGTATGTATCTATTATGTCTGTATATTTGTATGTATATACGTAAGTGTGCATATAGACGTACGTGTACGTATATATATATATATATATATATATATATATATATATATATATATATATATATATGTATATATATATATATATATATGTATATATGTATATATACGCACACACACACACACACACACACACACACACACATATATATATATATGTAGGTCAAATAGAAACAGAACGAGTGTGGTGATAACATTGAAGTGTCAAGAAGGTTACTAATCAACTTATATTTAAGTGTAGTAAGGTTTTAATCAAACTTCTACCATCGAGAATGTTTGAATGGCATATGACAAATAACTGCAGATTCTTTCCAATAATTTTAGAAGGAAATAAGCTCGTAACTTTAAAGTAACCTTCTGCTCAGAAAATTATTACCAGACATGTTGAGCACGTTTTCAGTCGGTAGACTTGGCTATGTTACCACTTCAACTATATAAACTTGCTTTATTATATAAACGATAAACAAAATTAATATCCCAAGCATATGTATATCTGAATATTATGTCAGACGTTTGAATAATTAATGCGTTTTACTCGCAAATATTGAAAATTTATGAAAGGCTAAGAAATGTTTTTTTGATATATTTTCATTAAAATTTTTTCATTCGAATTATGTTACGTTTAAAATTTCGCTAAATCTCCATTTTCTGTTCAGTTTCTTCGAAACACCCAGCATTGTGTTTGTATTCTAAATTAGACACTATTTATAGCAACAACTCAACTTCAAAAGGAAATCATTTTAAAGTTCGGTTGTTTCGGTCGCGATAAACTAAGTTTTTGACATATTTTATTGGAACTGTCTTCTATCGTGTTGAATATCATTAATTCAACACTATAATGTATTAAAACAATCTGAAATGTTATACCAAGTGAGCCTAAGAAATAAATGTAGTTTTCTGACAAGATTTCAATGGAATACATGAGAGTTAAAACAAACAAACAGGATACACTTGAGCCACTAGAAAGGCAGAATACCGATAGGACACAGTTTACTTAAAAATGGCAAAGATACTTTTGCAAAAGATGGCGAAATGAGTTTTGTTAACTCTAAACGTTTCGGAGATCTTAGTTCCATGATTAGAGAAAGTTGGTGATAAATTTTACGAAACAACGTAAACAGAAATAAAGCTAATCAATACGCACATAGTTAACTTACTAAGCAAGTATCTTCGCTAGAGATTTTTTAGCTTCAGTGATTATATCACAGGTAGCAAATATGCCATTCATTCATAAAATCTATGACGCGATATCTAAAAACTGGAGTATCAGATGATACATAATATTTACTGATACTTTAAGAAACGAGAGCATGCCATGGAATTTGACCCGGTAAAATATGATACATTGCATAAAAATTTCGAAATATTTTCCTGATATAAGTGCTACAAACTCTGGGGAAATGCTAAGTATAAAAATCGTATAGAATTAACTCTAACACGATTACAAATGAATAACAAAGGAAAAGATGGCATACTTTTAAAAGTTTATTTCATGAATTTATAGATGTAATAGAAGATTCATTGTTATAATTATGATTTTTCGGCAGATGAAGCTCGTAATTATAAATACTTTTTTTCAATCATCAGCATAAAAAAAAAAATGCTAACCATTACCTTGTACTCTACTTTAGTTCCTTAAAATACACGCCATTGTTTTTATTTATCTGAGATATTAACGGGTCCTAAGATATTCGCGCCGGGTTTATTAGACATTTCTATTCTCTATCTTGAAATATATGAATTTTCGTTCCAAACTACAGTTTTAGAAGTTTGCTTCCTCTTAGATCTATGAGCTCAGTCGTTGAATAGTGTTACTTCTCGACCTTTTTATTAGTGTTTTGATTTGTACGTATTTCCTTGTCACTTGCTATAAACGATACTATTCATAAACATTTTCTTTCCTGAATTTGCATTTGGTGGTTTTGGATACATAACATGTTCCAAATAAATGAGAGCTGGTGATGTTAAGAAGGGTAAAATCGCTCATTTATAGCATATGAAGACATGTGGTGTTCAATGAGAACAACTAAATGAAAGTGTTTCCTTATAGTCTTTCGTCACAGAAAAGAAGAAAATAGTTCATACATATGTAACTCTTCTCTTTGTGTTCTAAAATTGAGCCGTAACAGTGCAGCGATTTATTTATAGGCCAGCCTGTTCTAGCAAATATCATTTTCCGTTTTATTAACTCCGTCTCTCATCCTTTCAGTTAAAGTATTCAACATGTAAACCAATATATCATTTTCACAAACTTCTTAGGTTTCATCTCCTTACTTGAATCAGTTATTTGATTGTATAAAATCAAATGTATTTCAAAAGAATAAATGCAATACTGACATAAAATTCTAATAGATATTACTGTAATTATGACACATTCTGTTCAGCATCGGAGAATGCAGAATCAAAGAACTTAAATTAATTGATGGAAAGATTTTCAGAGATTGATTGCAACAAGCTTTCATAAACTTACATCTAAAGTTAATATGATTGTTGTTTATTTTGCTCAACAGCATAATACAAACAAATGTTTGTGTTTATAACATTTATAACATCGGCTACAGATATCGGAATACGAACAACCTTTCATTTCGACTGCAAATTCACCACGTCGTCCACAAATAGGTGCAACGTCCTTGATGTGAGGGAATATACAAATTTCCGGTTTTGACAAGACAACGAATTAGACACGCTTATTACAAAACCCATGTGAATTATTATTAAGCAGCTCCATTAAAACTGCACAAATATGTTGGAATACTACATTAGCACATTAGACTTGTTTATTAATTACAACGAGTCGTTAATATTTCGATTTTCCAATTTAATAATTACACGCAATGTATATTTTATATAAACTAAAGCAGCGTAAAAGCAGATCTCAATACAACACGAATATGATAAAACTCAAATAGATCTTAAATTTGTAAAAACTATGGTGTGTGCGCGCGTGCGTATGTTTGTCAGTCTGTTTGTGTGTGCATATATATAAAAGCAATATATATATATATATACATATATATATACAGAGAGAGAGAGGGGGGAGTGAGAGAAAGAGAGACTTAGGAAGTTAGAGGCACACAAACATATACACACACACGCACATCGCACATACACACCTAGTCACACGCACACATATACAAATGAAGTATGGGAGACAGTTTAGATTGTGTGAATAATAAGTAGGTGAGACTATGAGTCTAGTATATATATATATATATATATATATATGAGTACCGAATTGTTGAAAAATGTTCATGTCAGATGTCATTTGTTATCTATTCAAAAGATTTCTTTAACTTGTCAGTCAAAATTCTCCTTAGGTCATTTCTTACGCTATACAGCCATATATTTATTGAACGATCGTACGTCAGATATAGAATTTACTTATGTTTTAATGTAACACAAAAACGTTCAGATAATTCTGTCTTGGACGACATTATGCACTTTTGACATCCATTCTTAATCCCCTGATGATGGTTAAGCAGTTCTGTTTAAATGTTGTTGGTATTCATTTTACTCTATTGTAAGTTCTTTGAATTGCTTTCTGTTTTTTTTTTTTGTGTTTCACTAATTTTTTGTGGGGAAAAAATACTTTTCTTAATGCAATTATGCGTATTTTTAAATGACATAAAGGAAACAATGCAATAGAATTTACAATATTGAGTTAAGATAAATACTTTATTTATTTTGAAATGAAATAGATTTAATTGCTTGACTCTGCGAAACTAGACATATTCAGGAAGCTCTGTCATTCACACATTTCCAGAAGGCATTAATCATGTAAGAAGAATTACTGAACTGAAAATAGAAAGCATGACGCAAACACAAGTTACTTGCAGTATGTTCGTTATCTTATCTAAAATATTTGCCACACACATGATATTTGGTTATTGTTTTGTTTTTTAAATTTTTTTTTATTAGCTCCTGATCCGTTCTGATCCATCATAGCAGGAAATACAAGCTGTGATTGTTGTTTAACAGAACAGATCTGATCCATAATATCTTACTTCAGATATTATACATAGGCGAACTGAAGAGCCGTACTCCGAATTCTGGTATGCTCTGTATAATCGGTTGCACTTGCAGCATGGCTATAATAGCATATTTTACGCTCTCAAAATCTAATGTATTAATGCATATTAATTTGTTATCCCTGTGGAAGAGAGATAATCATAATATGTGAATTGTTATTGTTTGTGCAATACATCAGATCGGTGTCTGGAGCTGCAAATATTATTATTGCTATAGTGCTGTTGTTGTTTAGATGTCTATATAAGTGTGATGTTTACTTAAACATTTCGTGCGATTTGAGAGTTATGGTGTAACAGGGTCTTATTAGCGTAAATTTGTTTGTTGCTTTAATTGCGATTTCATGTCTAATTTCACTCAGTCTTAGGGTTACAATATTTGTTTTCTAAAATGTCGGTTAATCATTCACATTTACTATGTCTTTTCGTGTGAAAGCCATGTAAGCACAATGTCTGGATGGCGTCCTTGGTTATAGGAACTGGGCGGTTTTTTAGTATATACAAAACAAATTGGAAGTCCAGACAGAGTTTATATAATCTGTTATTGGCTTAATGCTGTTTAGATCCATATTTTCTGTTTTTCATGTCTAAAGTATTGTATTTATCTCAGAAAAAAATAAGTAGAGTATTTCCCTATCTGTCTTGAAGTGCGCAATAAATTCGATGTAATACGGAATTGTGGTTATCTCGAACCACTCATTAAGTCCTCACATTAAATCTTTATAAAGAATCATTACGACGTTTGAATGTACTGCTGTTATTTCTTAAAAGGTACATTGAGGAATTTGCTTGTATTTGGAGGGCAGTATATTCAATATAGAGGGAATGAAATGTATCATATTCATCTCGTTTAAAAGGCAATTAGCGATGTTTGTAAGATGGAATTATTTGAGTATGTTTTATGAAATTTACTTCCTATCGCCAGTTAAATAGAGAATCTAAATTGTATACATGGCACATGTCTACTGAATTAATAACTCAATTATTAAAAATAGAAACGGAAAACTATCTAAATGTGTAAAGCCAATTGTCTATTGATTAACTGAATAAAACTATTCTATACTTATAACAAATATAATTTATATAAAGTGACAACTACGAAACGATATTTTCAAAGTTGTCTTTTTTTATTTCTTATCAAATTTTCTGTTATATAATTTATTTGCAATTCTTTATTTTCAGGCTTGCAATTAGGTTTGTTGTCTTTGGCTGTAATTTGTTTGAAATTTGGCAATGTTTCAAACTTAGTAACATCATTAAAAGTGAAGTCACAGTTAACTGAACTGGGAGTGTGTCGGACAAATTGCTTAAACATCGATATGTCCTTCGTAGCCAATGCATTTAACTTTCATTCGTTTGATTCACTTCGTTGAAAACTGGTAAAATAGAGACGTAAAACTTACGTTAATGAACATTGTACTATACGTATAAATAACATGCGCTTCGCTTGTTTACAGTCCGAGACTATTTCCAAACATGTATTTGGTGTAAATAATGAAACCTGTCTCTCAAACTGAATTGTCATAGAAAGAATATATGGGCGAATTTTCATTGTGATCCAGATATTTGAAGCACATTTCCTTTTTTAAGATTAAAAATTTAGAGGCCATTGTTTACCACTAGTAACTTGTCGGTCTTTAATTCGAATTCCACATATAGGAATATTTTCACTATGTATCCTACCTGTAAATTTCATTGTCACGTATAAGCTCTTGCAGTTCACTGGTGTATTTAATAGATTGGCTTCTATCACAATGCATAAACTCATTATATCACATATAGCTTTGATTTCTGTTTGTGACAAAAAATGGAAGTTGTAAATAAAGAAGAGATTTTATTTTGGTTGTTGATTGTAATGTTTTGCGATATAGAAAATTGATTAATATGGTAGTTTATTCACAAAATCATAACCGTATTATAGTTTTTTCATAAAATAGTGTGTTATATTTGGGTTGAAAATAAGTGGACTGACATATCTTAAATGTTGAATCACAGCGTATAGTTACTCCCATTTCCTTGGAATATAAGACATTCGGAGTACATGAATATAATGTTGTGTGAAAGCATAGAAAAGATGGAATTCATAAACCAGTGTTGCAATAGATTAATTTGCTTGATCGTATGTTGATTCAGATATAGTGTATTCTTTATAAACATATAGTATTATATAAGTAAATCAATATACTCAATGGTAATAGGCATAATCGGCATATATACAAGGTAATAAAGGCCGAGAGACGATACTGAATATAGAGCCCCAAGATGTTATTTTTTCATATATATTTACATCGAAGTGAGAAGAACCATCAGCATTATTTATAGATATATTGCAATTTCAAGTGGGCGTGACTTAACTTATCTGATGATCATATTAAGCTACATCTGGCTGTGTCCTGGAATTAAATTCATATACGCCATGTGACTAATAATTCCAGACAGTGAATAAAACTACGTTATTCAACAGTTTAGATATGGTTGTCTAATTCTTTTGAAATTGGAATATGCCATATCATTTTATAAAGAAATTAGAATACGATTTTGTTTTGCTGGATAAAGTGACAGAAAATACAGAGGTGGTTTTCCTGGAGCACATTAACAGGTTCCAATCTAATGCGTTTCATGGTAATGAAAATTATCTATTGTGGCAAATCAAACTTTTCCCCGCGCCTTCATCGTATCGTACAATGAAAATCGTTGTGTATGTTTCATTTATACGAGGGAATCTCAATGGTTTTGAACATTCATTTAACCAAAGGCGTACCTCTATCTCCTCTTTCTGAACGGCCATTTGTTTCTGCTGAAGTTTTTAAAATTTTTCTCAGTTCAACAAAATGATGATTTTTGAGACCTTGATATTACAAATAATATCATTTCAACGAGTTCAGCATGCCACCCTCGTCGTGGAGTTATGTATTTTATAGCATGTATTTATTTGAGACTATATTTTGAATACAACTATAAGAAAACTTAGAAATATTCGAACGTGTCTCAAAAAACAATTTGATACAAGTAGAAAGAGATATGAAGTCTAGCATGAAACTGCATTTTCTACATATAAAATATATTAATCAGAAGATTCTTAAATAGAATACATTGATCTAAAAACACATTAAATTTTTTTGACAAGAGATCAGTATTTTTAAACGATATATCATTACGTTTATTTTCTACATTTATTAATTATGTGTCATATTTTCATTACTTTTTCTTTAATTCATATACTCATGTTTGAAGATGCATTAGTCATAAAGAAATTCGAAAAGTGATTGCTATCGTATTTATACACTTCATTGTTCGTGCGGAACTGCAAAGATCATATATATATATATATATATATATATATATATATATATATATATATATATATATATATATATATATATATATATATATATATATATATATATATATATATATATATTGCCTTGGAAATAATGTCTACACATGAAAATAAAATATAAACGCTGAAAATCTTTTGTTGTCGTACATAATGGGTCGTACATCCATCATTGTCAATTTATATTAATTTGAAAGTATTCTGGAACGATTATTTCAGAAAATTTAGTATGAAAACCATCATATATTATTAAGTGATATATTCATATGTATTGTGTTTATAGACGCATTAAATAATTTACTCTGCCTATACAACGCAAATTATATCAGTAAAATGAAACTATATCATACGCTAATTATTTCCGTTTTAGACAATGCTTCATATTGTATGTGATATAGAGTAAATTTCTAGTCAGCCTTCTTTATACAGACATAGGTACTGCATAATATTTATCCTCTATTTTCTTCGAGAATGTAATAAGTAAAAGTAAAATAACACACCACGTGACTCGTAAATGCATTCCCTCACATTCAGACACATAAAAACACACATACATACATACATATATATATATATATATATATATATATATATATATATATATATATATATATATATATATATATATATATATATATATATAGTTTTAGGGAAAATAACCAATTGTCAAGAACTCATCGATGAAAATCCACTATCACATATAGAAAAAATAATAATTAAAAGCACAATAAATGAGTATAATATAAAGTAAAGTAAATATCATAAGATAAATATAATAAAAAGATTACACGTGTTTCATAACCAATTTTCAAATAGAAAAGAAATTTAAATCGATTAAAATCAATTGAAATTATCGAAAATAAGTTCTATTCAAAAATATAGCTACTCGTCAGATCGTAAGTAGAACAATAATTAGATATATATCTCAACCAACAATAAGTACCAAATGAATTAATATGAAATACTTATTATATAAAGATAGAAAAATTATTTTAAAAATATCATAATATCAAAATAATAACCATTCAATAATCATCTCTTCATCCATAATAATAACATGTATATTATATACAAAAGACATCTTACCTAAATTATCATTGTTTTAAATTATCATTGTTTTAAATACAAGTTGAACGAAGTTTAAGTTTAAAATAATAATGAAGATAAAATTAGTACATATTTAACCGGTTTAATAGTTAAAGCTATACTATTTAAAGCTAAAGACGTTTATTTAATTATGATTAAAGATCAATTGAATAATAGAAAAATACAAGATTATTTATTTCTACAAACGTAATAATAAAAAAATATGAATGAAAAATTATGAATGGAAAAATTATGAATGAAAAAATTAGAAAAGAAAAAATTATTAAGAATAAAAGGTTAAACTTTATATATATATACAAAGTTTTGATTTAAAAAAAAAAAAAACTAACGATATTATAAACTATAAAGATTAATAATTAATCAAATAATATTAATCAAAGATAATCGAAAATATATCAACACTATTCCAATCGAAGTTCTAATATTATGTTGAAATTAAACTATAACTTCTAAATAATATAGTGTTAAATAAGTTATCTATTAAAATAATCTATAAAGAACCAAATGAATAGTATAAAAACAAGAATACATATTATTTTCAAATAGTAGAAAATCTTTAGCAAAGTGAAAACAGTACTTATCCAAATTTTGAATTACGGAAAAATTTGGATAAGTACTGTTTTCACTTTGCTAAAGATTTTCTACTATTTGAAAATAATATGTATTCTTGTTTTTATACTATTCATTTGGTTCTTTATAGATTATTTTAATAGATAACTTATTTAACACTATATTATTTAGAAGTTATAGTTTAATTTCAACATAATATTAGAACTTCGATTGGAATAGTGTTGATATATTTTCGATTATCTTTGATTAATATTATTTCATAAATTATTAATCTTTATAGTTTATAATATCGTTAAAGTTTTTTTTTTTAAATCAAAACTTTGTATATATATATAAAGTTTAACCTTTTATTCTTAATAATTTTTTCTTTCCTATTTTTTTCATTCATAATTTTTCCATTCATAATTTTTTCATTCATATTTTTTATTATTACGTTTGTAGAAATAAATAATCTTGTATTTTTCTATTATTCAATTGATCTTTAATCATAATTAAATAAACGTCTTTAGCTTTAAATAGTATAGCTTTAACTATTACACCGGTTAAATATGTACTAATTTTATCTTCATTATTATTTTAAACTTAAACTTCGTTCAACTTGTATTTAAAACAATGATAATTTAAAACAATGATAATTTAGGTAAGATGTTTTTTGTATATAATATACATGTTATTATTATGGATGAAGAGATGATTATTGAATGGTTATTATTTTGATATTATGATATTTTTAAAATAATTTTTCTATCTTTATATAATAAGTATTTCATATTAATTCATTTGGTACTTATTGTTGGTTGAGATATATATCTAATTATTGTTCTACTTACGATCTGACGAGTAGCTATATTTTTGAATAGAACTTATTTTCGATAATTTCAATTGATTTTAATCGATTTAAATTTCTTTTCTATTTGAAAATTGGTTATGAAACACGTGTAATCTTTTTATTATATTTATCTTATGATATTTACTTTACTTTATATTATACTCATTTATTGTGCTTTTAATTATGAATTTTTCTATATGTGATAGTGGATTTTCATCGATGAGTACTTGAAAATTGGTTATTTTCCCTAAAACTATATATATTTTATATATACTTTATCTATAAGGCTCAATTTAATTTTAATTTTTTATAAATTGATTTTAATTGAGTTTTTTAGCTGTAATTTGGGATTTTGTCCCTAATAATATTATTATTATATATATATATATATATATATATATATATATATATATACACACACACACACCCATATATATATATATATATATATATATATATATATATATATATATATATATATATATATATATATATATATTTATATATATATATATATATATATATATATATATATATATATATATATATATACATATATATACATATATTTAGATATTATATGCCATATACATATACATATATATGATATATAATAAATGTATATATATTTATATATACATATGTATATGCATATTAACATGTTATTAGTATAGACAACCACCGTACCAATGGCATGTTTAATGGCGTGATGGTAATCAACAGATTCCATGCGAAATCCACATCAATAACAGATATGGTATATGTGATATCTCGAGTCGTTAATACTGTGACACAATTAATTATTTCTTAATATACAATCCTACACACACGCATTCACTCATTATGCACCATCGGTAATGCTATTCACTACGAAGTGATCCGAAGGATCTGGTTCAAAAGGAAACTTCAAGTAAAGGAAAGGATTTAATGTCTACAATTCTTCTGAAATTTTAGATTTTGTATAAAACATCCATTTCACTGTAAAAAGAAATAAATACAAATAGAATAGAACTAGCGTTTTTTCTCTGAAATCAACACATTTATATTGCCAATCGATGCCGGTTAATGGTAAGGAATTAGACAAAAATATCTAATTTAAATATCGTTTTCATGGATTTCAAACAGCATTTTTCTAAATGAATTGCAAGCACTATAACAGCACCTCGCTTTCAGCAATCCGTTTACTGGGATTATGAATATTCTTTAATGCAACATGTAAGTAAATTATCTGGCAATTTCGTATAAAGTTTTGACGATAAAAATATATTGATTTCAATGAATATAAAATGTATTTCGGAAATGTATAAAATTGAAGTCGTTATTGCGGATTACCTCTGCAAACATCGACGATTGAATGAAATATCAATAAATAAAGAAATGTGTTTTGGTTATCAGTTAGTTTGTAACTACTCTTCGTTATTAGGAAGAAATAAAAATTGAAGTGCCAAATAATTGAAATGGTTTTCAATTTTCTAGTCATTTACTTAGCACCTTAATTTTAGTTGATGCCCAGTAAATTTTATAGACATGGACCGTTGCAGTATAAATGTGCTTAAGAACAATATAATGCATTCCTTTTCGTATCAGGGTGAGAGAGGTATAGACCGATACAGAGAGTGACAGCAAGTCAGAGATGCAAACATAAATAAACAGAGGGTCAGGCAGGCGGATAGAGAGACATAACGGTAGAGAAGATCATTGCATGTATATAGCAATGTAGAGTACAAAGAAGTTATGTTCAGGGCTATATAAAGTTATATTTAGGACTATATAAAGTTGTGTTTGCTAAATATTGTTATTGGTTTTAAGTAAAATCTGTCGAAAAAAAGCCGCAATAATTATGCACCAAACGAATAGTAGGATATAGGTAAGAAAAATGTACACGTGAAAGGAATGATTAATTTTGCATTAAATTGAATAGACCAACAATCCAATCATAATCAAAATATTGTAATAGTATAATGTAATATAAAAACAGCATGAAATGTAAACGAATACAAAAAAAAAAAACGATTCTACTTCAAACAGAACCAGATAAAAAGAAGAAATGGGAAAAAAAAACTGCAATGTGAAACGACAAGACAAATATATAATGCTCAATCGAGTATTTACTCCCATTCTAAAAGTGTTCTCGAAATAGAATTATGGAAAGAAATCAGACAAAAATGATAGCAACAACTGTATTTCATCGTTTTCACTATCAGGATGCAATGACAGAATTCAGTTACACTCAATAGCGCATCTAACTATATAATCATAATTTATATTGATTGATGGTGTTTAAATAATTTATTTAATCGATCTGTTATTGAAACTATCCAAACCGGATAATAAACACGATACCAGTAACTTCACTATGTTGCATAGCCACACGAACACCGTCACATACTCCACACAAACCCCACACACATGCATACACGGACGCTCACACACGCACACCCACACATAATATGTTTCTGTCGACGTATGAGGGAGGACACGAATGCCCACACTGGATACAAAAATCCCTTTAATTCGTTATTTGTGATCGCATACGCAATAAACCATTTGCAAAAAAACAGTCAACGAGGCCCCCCCCCCCGTCAATTTGATATAATTTAAAATAGAAAGAATAGCCAAATATGTCAATGCATGGGTCTTATATACAGTAAAGTTAAAAGAGACAACAGCACAAGCAGACACACGAAAATGCAACGCAAGCAGCAACTTTATAAATATAATCAGCACATGTTTCATCTTTGATTATATGTTTCTTGTCTTTTCCAAACGATGTTTTTCTAACGGTATGATTCCTACAGGAAGTTCGTTCCAAAATATCTAAAATATTACTTTTGATAAAATAGAAACCACGTATAGAGGAAACAATTAATATCTGTATCTCGGTCAATAACAATTCATTTGGAATATGGTCAGATATGTACATTACGAAAATGGTTATTCATTCAAAACTTCCTATGTTATTGACATGCAATGTTACTGGTGCTGCTTGGTACTGTACATATATAAATTGGACAAGAATGTAACAACTTTACTTCTAGATTATACCCTCTTGAGCATATTTCCAACCATACTTCACGAGTATATTATATGATTTGGCCGTCCTTCCTATCGTCTGCTCCATGAACGGTTTTGTTGATTAAGTTATGTCAAGAGTTTCTCTAATTTTATGAATTGCTTCAGTCAATTAGTTGTTGATTTTTTTTTGTGGGGGGGGGGGGGGTTTGCAGTCATATCAATTAAGATATAGCGGGTTTATACGCAGAATATCACAGAATTTTTTTAGACATAGCGTAAACTAAAACTGCGTTATTGAATGTTTTTTGAGGAATGTCTGACTGATATTTTTAGTAGATTGCTTGGAAACGTAAGAGGTTTTTCTCATATTTTTAGTTACGCAATAACAGTGATTCGCCTCGTTGCTTAAAGATACAATCATAATCATAGTGTTATAGCATGGATGATGACGACTATGAAGAGAACGAAGACGATGTTCATAGCAGTGATGATGATGATGATGATGATGATGATGAAGATGATGATGATGACGACGACGATGATGGTATTGTTGTGATGATGATTATGGTGTATATTAAAAAGAAATAGGAGATAAGGGAGAAAATGACGATATGGAAAATAAAATAAGTGTAAAAACATAAACAATAATATAACTAACGTCTAGGATGCAATTATATTTTTCTTCAGAAAAATCGTATCTGAAATCATATTGCAGTACGCTTTTAATCTTTAGAATGGTTTGTTGAATGCGCATGTCTCGACTGTGTGTCTTACTCTATTTCTGGCAGACTTTGTTTTACAATATCTGTCTTCTGTCGATTTCCTTATCATTTCAGTCCTTTTCTCTGAGACAATTTTGCTATTTATCTATGTCACAAAACTTCCATCTATCATACACATCAGTGTTACTGGAAATATTTTTCATCTGTTCTTTTGGCACGATATAATAAAAATAAAAGTTTGGAATACGTGAATTACTTGTATCAATCAGTAATCTTGGTAAGTCTGTCAAAGTTTCGACATTTTTCTACTTCGATAAATAATATACTTTATAACTAAATTTTACATATTTATTTATTATATATCTTATATATTTCATATATATTGAAACAGTGAGGCGACAAACTATATGGCTCCAAAGACCGACAGAGTAGAATATGGTTACGATTTCTCCGAGATTTCATAAATTTATACGTGTAAAAAAATGAGGTTGAATGAATCACATAGACAGACTCTATCAGGAATTATTTCTAGTTGGGACTGCATGTGGTATATACAGGTCTGAATTATATGAGAAAGCATCTTCCATTTTGTGCAACATCGGATTGAAAGAAAATTAGAAGTCAAGGTTTAATAGAAGTATATATATAGCGAATCACTGAATTATCTATAGATTTCAATGATGAAAGCATATACACTAAAAAAGAAGTGAGTCCAGAAAGAGCTGGAGTACGAGCCAGTCCTTCCAGAAGAGGCAAACAGGCATTGCCGAAACTCAGGTCAGTATAAATAATGCTAGATGGCACTTTTAGGATCATTAAAGTCCAAGTTAGTGTATATATCTATATATATGTACGTTGATTATAGCATAAGAGCATTTTTAGCACTGATTTACAGCAGTGTTGATGTTTTATAGCACCATAGTCATATTTCGTGACAATTTTAATTGTCCATTTTGGTGAAACATTGCAAACTGCTGTTTATATTAATTTTACGTGTGTCGCGAACACAGACAGCATTGTATATATATATATATATATATATATATATATATATATATATATATATATATATATGGGAGAATGTACGAAAAAACAACAACAGACGAGGACAGGTGGTGTAAATAACAAAAGGATGCATTAGTATGACGCTCGGGAATACGGAAAGTCTTTGACGTTTCGAGCTACGCTCTTCAACAGAAAGAATATACATATATATATATATATATATATATATATATACATATGTACATGTATGTATATATATATATATATATATATATATATATATATATATATATATATATATATATATATATATATATATATATATATATATATATGTGTGTGTGTGTGTGTGTGTACGTGCATACGTGTATACATGTGTGTCTGTGTGTGTATGTGTGCTTGCGTGTATACATATGTGTGTGTTTGTATAAATTGAAGATATAGTCGTTAAAATGATTATATCAGTGGCCAGCGTATAAAAACCACCATATTGGTAAAATTAATATCTAAGTGTATAATTATGAATATATTATTATAATTAAGGGTGTTGGATGGACAACACTAATCCTTTAGAAGTAGATGTCAAATGTCTACAAACCCTTCTAAATGTGTTCTCCTTTTGGCACAAGGCTGAATGCGGGGAAATGTGCGTAAGAATGGTTTGGTAATGTGCGTTCGTCATTCAGTTGTGGTTTCACATCGCACACGTTACTACTAACTGGACAGTAATGTATGCGCTACATAATCTGTCGATATGCAGATGGAACATGATATAAGCCATTGACTTAAATATATTTATTTGCTGTAGATGTGTTATAATATAAACTCCTCAAACGCTCTTTCGGCATCGTATAGTGATGTGTTTTCATTTAAAATCAAATGCTATTCTATGATGTATATTAATGACAACGTAGCTATATCGTAAATTCGCACATAGTACTGAGACATTAGTTCTGAGACACTGGTTTTGAGACATTGTTATTTTCTTCCCCCAAGTATACGTTTACATATATATAGAACTCATTGAACTGCTCAGAAACACGAGTAGAAGGCAGAAGTTAATTCGAATATACTATGTATTATATAATGGTTTAATACTTTTGTAATAGTGAATTCTACGTCTACAACCATAATGAATTCAAGCTAATACAATTAATTATTTCGTTGATTAAAACGAATAAAGTATATTCTGTGTTTTGACAAAACCAAAACTAAGATTGTGACCAAGAAAATTGAAATATATATCTGCATAAATGTTCCCAAATATATTGACTTGTACTATATTTTGTTAAAACAATAACAGCGGGGAATTGAAGAAAAAGACAAATTTGAATAGATTCCAAATCGGTGAATCACTTGGTAACATGCCAGAAACATTCAGCTTCAGTATTCCATCGTGGCAGGGGTTGAGTTATATCACATTCTCCCAAATTAGAAAGTCGATACAATACAACAATAATTTCTAACATATATGTCATCCGTGGAGGTATATTGAAAAGATGGGAATCACTAATAATACGCCCTAAAACATGATACAATTCGTTGCCAAAGAAACCGGTCTTAATCTCCCTTACTCTTCCATGCCACGCAAAATATTTCCTTCTAATTTACATATAATGGAATAAAATGCCCCAGTGAATTTGTGGTATATTTGCGTGGAAATATATATATATATATATATATATATATATATATATATATATACAGAGAGAGAGAAAGAGAGAGAGAGAAAGAGAGAGAGAAAGTTAGGTAGATAGATACATGCACGCATACATACATACGCACGCGCGCACACATACATATATATATATAGATATATATATATAGATATATATATATATTTATATGTATATATGTATATATATATATGTATGCATTTATGTATGTATGCATGTATGTGTGTGTGTGCGAGCGCGCTTGTGTGTGTGCGTCCATGTATCTATCTACTTAACTTTCTCTTTATACGCTCGCCCGCAAATGCATACACCATACACATATACATGCTATTTGCATATTGATATATTTAAACATATTCTTAGAGTTCAAATAGTTCTCTATTTTTGCGCCAAGCACTCCACCATCGTGTGCTTGCATATAAATTTTTGTATATATTTATGTTTTCTATCTATATATACATAATCGAAATGTTTCATTATATTACATTTGATTCTTCAGATAAATATTTGTTTCTATCTTAATTCATATTCTCTCCTGATTTTCCATAAATATTACGCAGAGACCAATGTTTTATATAGGAATACTTTCTTTAGAAATGATTATGTTTGTATGTGTTCGATTCAAAAACCTATTTGTGTCACATGGTTTATCAACATCTAAAGCTTGAAATATTTCGTGTATAATCATTTGAGTGTATTGCTTTGTAATCAAATTGTCAGCTTAATTTGGATTTAATGGTCTATTCTGCATCAAATCGAACCAATTAGATTACTTGTTAGATATTTTTTATTATATATGTATAGAACATTGAAAGCTACTTTATATAAAATTTAATATACCTTATAATTGAGTTCGTATTCAAAAGAAGTTATATTAATTATGAGTTTACATATGAACAGCACCATTAACAATACTATGGAGCCTACCAAACTAAAACCTTCGGCCTATATGTTTTTTAAAACCTTATCGATTACAATTGACTGAACGTTTCAAGAAATCATGGTCAAACGAATATTCGATAAGGCTGCTTTTGCCAAAATAATGATTTACCAGTATTTTTATTGTCGAAAACCTTTATTACAACGTCCTCAAAATTTAAGTAATGGAACCGGAATATTATGTCATTAAAGCAGCAATCTTCTTTCAAAGTTTAACAAACTTTACAACTGTCAAAATATACTGCAGCCGGCTTCAGAAATTCAGATAATCCAAACGAGAGTTAGTGAGTTAATTATCCGTTTCAATATACTCAAGATCATTTCCTCTCTTAGCGGCATCGAAAAGTAGGAAAGAATTCCTAGAAATTTATTTAACACTTGGCGAAATGGAGTTGGAATCAGATTATAGAATAACCAATAATTTACAAAAGTATAACTACAAGACGTTAGCATTGATTCAGGAAGTAATGTCTACTGAAAAATTCGCTATAATGGATACTATTTACATACAAGGTCAAACATTTCCTTACCGAACCTAGACATTTCAGTAAAGAAATGTTAGGTTATTTAGTCGTATCATGAATTCTTGATCAATTATACACCAGAAACCTTTCCCTAAACACTAAGCTAAAACCAAATTCAGTTTTCCCAATAAATGTCAACATTTAGCCCACAAGTAACATCACACACAATACATACTTACACACACACACACACACACACACACACACATATATATATATATATATGCATTTACATGTAAATATATATGTATATATATATATATATATATATATATATATATATATATATATATATATATATATATAATATATATATATATATATATATATATATATATATATATATATATATATGTATATATATATGTATATATATATATATATATATATATATATATATATATATATATATATATATATATATATATACATAATTATATATATATAAAGATATATGTATCTGTATATATAAACATATACAGATACACACACACAAACACACACACACACACACACACACACACACACACACACACACACATATATATATATATATACATATGTATATGTGTATGCATTTAGGTATCTATATAATAATAATAATGATGACAATAATAATAATAATAATAATAATAATAATAATAATAATAATAATAATAATAATAATAATAATAATAATAATAATACTAATACACTGGAAGCTATGCCAACACTATGGAATAGGAACAGAAAAAAGATGGTAGAAACACAAGGCAGAAAAGGTCACAGAAAACGAGAAAGCAACCATACTCTGGGATATGCCAATACACACAGATAGAGAAATTAAGGCCAATAGACCATATATAGTTGTCAAAGATCATGAAGGAAAAAAATGTTTTCTAATTGATGTATCAATACCAGCAGATGACAACGTTTCCCTCAAACAACTGGAGAAACTTTCAAATAGAGGTAACTCGAAAGTGGAATCTAAAAACAGAAACAATTCCTATGATAGTAGGCGCCTTAGGTATAATGAAAAAATATTCAGACAAATACATAACAAAAACACCAGGACTTACAAATATATATAACATACAGAAAATTGCTCTACTGGGCACTGCACACATTCTACGCAAAACACTTTCAATACAGTAAGCATAAGAGCATCACAGCAAACCACAGCACATACCCAAGGCACACAGAGCTGCGCTCGGTAGTGAAGTGAAAGCACATTATAAAAATAAAACTAATAATAAAACTAATAATAAAACTAATAATAATAATAATAATAATAATAATAATAATAATAATAATAATAATAATAATAATAATAATAATAATAATAATAAATAGGTACAAGTCGATTGAGTAGAATACCAGCATACTGCTGTCATTCGCAGTTTTGGTATACTTCTGTTGGATGTATGTCAGGAACTTTGCAGTGGCATTTAGGGTAATGGTATTAATTAATAGTAGAAGGGTTTCATATTTCTTGTGCCTAGAAAGTTACCCTCCCAGGCACACGTTCGGGCAAGGTCGTTTATGAAAGACCAGCAGTCGCCCATGCATACCGGCCTCCCCTCTCCACACCACCAGTGTTATCCAAGGGAAAGGCAAAGGCCGAAACAGCTTGGCACCTGTGACGTCGCAACTCATTTCTACAGCTGAGTGAAGAGGAGCAGCGTGAAATAAAGTGCCTTGCTCAAGAACACAACACGCAGCCCGGTCCGGGATTTGAACTCACAAACTCACGATCGTAACCTCGACGCTCTAACCACTGAGTCATGCGCCTTCAC
The DNA here is from genome assembly GCF_046866305.1 of Octopus bimaculoides. Taxonomy (NCBI): domain Eukaryota; kingdom Metazoa; phylum Mollusca; class Cephalopoda; order Octopoda; family Octopodidae; genus Octopus; species Octopus bimaculoides. The sequence continues at coordinate 23,905,988 of NC_142929.1, read as the reverse complement.
ACACACACACACACACACACACACACACACACACACACACACACACACACTTATATATATGTGTACATGTGTATTCCGTAAAATGTAAATATGTTCACACATATGTTCACACATATGTTCACACATTCCGACCGGAAAGTCACAGGTAAGTGCCCAGTAAATAAGAGGCAATGTAAAGGTAAATGTAAGAACTTGTTCTTTTGCTTACCTCAAGATGTGTTATTCTAATGCTTCTTGTTTTTTTTTGTTACTCATCAAAAATATTGTCACCATTAGTGATTTCAAACTTTGGCACACGGCCAGCAATTTCGGGGAAGGGCGTAAGTCGATTACATCGACTCCAGTGCTTAACTGGTACTTATTTTATCTACTTCGAAAGAGTGAAAAGAAATGTAGACCGTGGCGTAATTTAAACTGAGAACGTAAAGACGGACAAAATACCGCTTAGCATTTAGCCCGCTGTGCTATCGATTCTGGCAGCTCATTGTCTTGATGGTCACCAATATTGCCAATGGATTTAACAACTGCAAGGATCGGATGAATGAACGGCCTTGAAGAATGGATGGAATTGTTGAGGTTTATACTGTTCATGAGTCTTCCTATGTAGTTGCTTCCTTACTGAATAATATGCTTCTGTTGTGTTAAATAATTTGTTGTTGAGTTACCGTATGGAATGATGATTAGAAATGATTCTCATAACTATAAATTTGAGTTTTGAAGCAAAGATTCTCCACCTTCACTCATCAAGTCCCCAGTGAGAAATTCATCCAGTGCTTATTTGTTTTGTTAACACGTGCCTTCGAGGGTCATGTATTGTGATTTAAATCAAAGCATTAATTACTGATGCCGCCATTAAGTCATTTCGTTCTCAATTCTCATATGATAATTTTCTCTAATATTTTAATTTTGAGTAAGCATCAACAATATATCTTAAACAAAGTGTAATGAGAATGAATTTCACTTAGTGTATCTTTGGTTATATTCGCTATCTAACACCAAATTTTCTTAAGTACTCGTCACCGAAAAACCAATCTCCAGCTCTTTCACACATTCTATTTTGGATTGGAATTTACTCGTTTCATCACCATACTGGTACCCACTTTTCAAGCCATGATTAAAAATATGTCTGGATAGTTGATTACCATTAAAACATAAATGAAAGTAATAGGACAATACAAAAAAGAGCTCGTGTATTACCTCAGATTTAGTCCGATATATCGAATTCTGCACACAGAATCAGGTTCTTCAGGAACCGTACAGAAATTTTATACCGAATTTGAATTCTGGGAACACATATGTATGGAAATTTATATTTTAGATATTAAATTTTTAAAAAAAGAAGCGGCATGATATTAAAATATATTGGTTTATTGGCTCGTTTAGCAGTGAGAAATACTGTGGCCTTTGATAGTTTCATATTGAGTTATCATGCACTTTTAATGATTTTAATAAATGAATTATCACCATATGGTGACACCACATAGATCTTATCGACCAGTCATTTTCAGTCTGGTGTTTACTTTAGCATTACCTATTCATTTAATTATTAATACATACATACATACACACGTATGTGTATGTATGCTTGTGTATGTGTGTGCGCATGTATATGTGTAAAGGCATTAGCCAATCTCAGTTTGCAGTAAATGTTATATTTTCAATGCGCTTCGGCTCAGGGAAAACTGCAACTATAGACATGCTGTTCTTTCGAACTGCAATCTACCTCCTTGAGTAAGGAGGCGTAGAGTAAAGAAAACACCTCGTCTATCACGTCTAATAGACGTAATAACCAGCGAACTAAGAACATCGATGCTATGAGCCAAATATTGCAATTAGTTACACTTACCCCGAAAATGTTGATTTCACATTTTGGTACAAGGCCAGTAGATTTGGTGGGTGGGGCAAGACAGAAGTGCATTACTTCGGACACGGTACTCAACTGCTACTTATTTTATCCATCCCGAAAGGATAAAAGGCAATGTCCACTTCGGCGGAATTTGAGCTCAGAAATGCCGCTTTTCATTTTACCTGGTTTGTTAAAGATTCTGCCGGCTCGCGGGCAATACTTTTAAAAGAAGTTCGGATTATAGAACAAAGGCAGACATTAATATCTGTCTTTATTTTTACATCGATGTTGTGAAAATTAGACACGATGTATATCCCAAGTACCTAAAACTAGTACTCTGAGTATGAATTTTGTTACTTCATTTACCTAAAGATGGCTGAGGAGAAGTAGGTACACGAATCATATATTTAAAAGCCAAGACAAGGAATTACATGTAACTGTTACATTTCTTACAATCATATATGTTCTACTCGAAGTACAGTTATGATACTTTCGTACTTCATGTTATCTCATTATGCATAAAAGAAAAATATTCTACATTGTAACATGAAATATGTTTTATTTTTAATAAAATATATAAACGAATTTATTAAATAAAGTACATTTAATGCCGTTGTTTAAAAAAAAATCACATAGTTTTAGATAATTCGAAATTTTGTGGCACAGTTATTATCTTAGCCATTTAAGAGACTATAGAAGACTCCAAATTGCACAGATTTATTACTGAATCTTTGACGAGATTTATTTAATAAAAAACGACCTTAGTTCCAGTTGTTCTAAGCTTCATTAATTCTGTAGAGTAATTTAAATATTCAATATTCTGGTGTGGCGTATTTATTTATTTGTTTATTTGTTTATTTAATGCAAAGTTATTTAAAGAAACGATATCAGGACCATTAAACGAATAAAACACTAAATAGACATTAAAAAATTCTGTCTTATCCTATTCTATTTTGATTTTTACTCTTTTTTTTTTATTCCAAATACACATTCGACTTTAGTAATTTATTTTACTTTGTGAACTTGACGTCCAGACAGGCCCTATAGAAATCTGGTCAGTTACTTCTCAAGACTTCAATGGCGAACAAAGTTTGATTAATAAATGACATTTCAGCTTCTTCATAGAAACACACGGAAGAGTTGTATCGATCATGTTATTGATCGCGATTATAAGATTTATAATAATTATTCTGGAATGTGTGTTTTTTATGCTAATCAGCACATTTCCTGGAAAGTTGTCTAAGTGAATTCGAATTGTATCCAGGAGATATTGTTTTCTAAAATAACTAGCCACGAGTTTGAAATTAGATTTATTACACAAGAGACAACGAGGTCTATTTAATGTAGATCTTGTTTCCATTGGTGAATGTACTTGAGAGGAAATTGTGGATAATTTACTTCAACACACAATCATGATTTCTAATTATTTAGGATTCTATTTCAGGTCACATTCTCAGACCAAGCTCTTTCGCTTGGACAATACACACACACGAACACACACACAAATACACACACACATACTCTCTCTTTCTCTCTCTCTCTCCCTCTCTCTCTCTCTCTATCTCTCTCTCTCTCTCTCTCTCTCTCTCTCGCTCACAGAGGCACGCAAGCATACACGTACACCCACATTTGGTCGCACACATTCACACATTGAATTACACCCACACACTTGCACACATTCGCACACGCAAACACACATACACACATACTAACAGACAAACGCACATATATATGTATATATATGTTAATTACTTTTGCAAGCTGTCGCTAGGGAAACATAAAACCTTGTTTAGGTAATACAATTTTAAAACAAGTTTCTTGTGATGATTCACAGTAACATCTACAATTGAGTTGTTATTATATTTAATATAACGCCATTGTGAATATGTGAACTAGGCCGCAGTGCAATGCTATATAAATAATAAATGTCCCCTCTTTAAGGAGTTGTATGTGGAGTCTATCCTTCGTGAGCAGCATTGTATATTGAATATCAACTCTCTTAATGGTAATAATTAGTGAATTCAAATGATCAGTCAGTTATTTCCCAAACAAATTCCTATGTGGATGAATATATAACAGAATATAGCAGATCATAGAGATTATATATGTTTGAACCATTATTGTTTAAACAGAAGGAGTTTCACTCGACTTCATAGTAGAAGGTTATCAGGTGTATTATTAGGTGATATGTAGATAGCACTATAAGCGTGTGGTAAATAGTACCATAAGTTGGTATGTAAATATAACCATGTGGTTAATAGTAACATGTGGTAATTAGTACCATTTGGTAAATAGTACCATCGTGTGTGGTAAACAGTACGATAAGTTGATATGTAAGTAGTACACAAGCGTGTGTAGAATAATAAGCATATTAAGATCTGCACAAAAGTCAGAGTCGACACGGCCGTCGTCCTCACGACGCTCCTATATGGCCCTGAGTCCTGGGTCCCCTACCGCTGTTATCTCCGGCTCCTTGAACGTTTGCACCAACGCTGCCTTCGTACCATTCTCCATATCAACTGGTGCGACTGCATCACCAATACAGAAGTCTTCAAGCGAGCAAGGGTTAACTGCATGGAAGCCATTTTACTTGAGACACAACTACGTTGAGCAAGACACGTTGACAGGATGAAAGACGACCGCCTAACCAAGATCATCATGTACAGTGAGCTCACCACTGGCCACTGCAACAGGGGGTGAGAACCAAAGAAGCGTTATAAGGACTGCCTGAAGAAGTCCCTTGGCGTTTGTGACTTTCGTGATTATCGTGGGTTGACCACTCTAACAGCTGACCGTGCTGCTCGGGTCCATACCATCAGGGATGCTTGAGATCTCCCGCAGTACCTCTGTGAGATTCATCATCAGAACTTGAACAATCATACCTCATTGCAATCGGATATGTCAAATCCCACACCGGCCTTATCAGCCACACACGAGCATGCAGAGATTCCTAATCTTTGTCAGCAAAGCTAAACCAAGAGAATATCCAAAGATGAACAACGTGCATTTTGAAACATATTTTAAAAGTGCCATCATTTATGCTGCTGAAATATGAAGTTTAAAATTTCATGTTTCACGTTTTCTAACATTATATCATTCTCTATAGGCATGAGTGTGTGTGTGTGCGTGTGTGTGTGTCTCTCTCTCTGTCTGTGTGCGTGCGTGTGTGTCTCTCTGTCCGTGTGTGTGCGTGTGTGTGTGTGTGTGTGTGTGTCTGTATGTCTGTGTGCGTGCGTGCGTGCGTGTGTGTATGTGGGTGTGGGTGTGTGTGCTATATAAATATACACGAAAGGGAACTGAAAATTCCATGGCTTTGTGTAATAGAAAATACAGGCAGATGAGTCAAATTATGATTTTATTCACACACTTACTGCAGCGTTCCGTCACTTTTTCTAAACCCTGTAAAATATATATGTCGTGTGTGTAAGAGGGATGCATCGGAGGGTGTATTTTTTCTATCGTTTTTCCATCACATCCCTTACTACATATAAACGCGCACATATACTTAGACACACACACACACATACATACACACACACACACACATACATATGTATGTATATGTATTGGCGATCGCAAATTCAATATCATGTGAACAGATATAGTAACGGACTAATGATTTTGTTGAATTTCAGTTTGTTTAAGGGATATTCTTAGTTAACCTATCAGCTAAATACGTCAACCAGCTTTAAAATCAATTAGCGCAAATCATTGAACGTTAGATAACAAGGAAGCAAAATGAAGTAAACGAAATTTCAATGAGTAAAATGTGCAAGATTAACTGACAACTAGGAAATTTCAATCACAAATTTCATCGTTGCCGATTCCGGTGTAAATAGCTGGAAATGGCAACCCATCTCAACTGCTTACTTTGATATATAGGCTTAAATAAAACCTGTATATGACTAATAACATAAATGTTCATAGTTTGGTGACATGCAATACGAGATGCTTTCTTTCCTCTACGTCGAATCCAACAGTTTAATATAAAGTTGTTTTTATTAGTCGACATGCAGACATTAATATACACATAGACACTCAGACACTGACACACACACAAACACACACACACACATACACACACACACACACACACACACACACACACACACACACACACTCACATGCGTGTGCTTCTGTGTATGTGTGTGTGTGTGTATGTGTGTATGTGTTTGGTGTGTATCTTTTACAGTTCTATATCTAAGCGATGAGGAATTTTATACATTATTTACGTTTGACGGATATTTGTCCCGATCTTGTTTGTTGTTAACACAACCTTTCGGCTGATATACCCTCCAGCCTTCATCAGGTGTCTTGAGGAAATTTCGATTCTGGGTTCTCATTCCTAAGGTATTTTTCCATACTTGGTGCGTGCTATTAATAGGTCCAAGAATGCCAGCTGATTGTCTTTTTCCTTTTCCATTGTGAACTATATGGATGGCTTTATTAAATTCATATGATCTAACAGCACTTGGATACCTTTATATCTGGCCCCACCAGGAAGATGTCCAAGTGCGGTTAGAACATGTGAACTCAATAGAGACATCCATGCAGTTCACAATGGAAAAGGAAAAAAGACAATCAGCTGGCGTTCCTGAACGTATTAATAACACGCAGCAAATATGGACTCACAACATCCATATACTGCAAGCCGACCTTTACTGGCCGATACTTCAACTTCAATTCCCACCATCCATACAGTGTAAAGAGAGGGATTTCTCAGTGCCTAAAACATCGTGCAAAGAATATAGGCGGCGATTCTGATACAAACCACAAAGAAATGATCAAGCTCAATAACGATCTGTTAAGCAACAGCTACCTCAAAAGTATACTATCCACTCGAATTATAAAGAAGAGAGAGGATGAGGCTAAAAAACTGCCCACATTTTGACTACGCTATGTGAAAGGCCCATATCACATCAGGACAGTATTCAAGTATAATACAACACTTTGCAAATATCTCCTTCAAGTAAAACCACCAATAAGAAAGAATATGAGCAAAGACTGCGTGTACTCCATCCCATGGAGCTGTGGTAGGTTATACAAAGGCGAAACATGCCTACCACTCAAAAGAAGGGCAGAGGAACATCGCAAAACTGTGACACGAGGAGATATTGATAAATCGGGTATAGCTGATCATGTATGGAAAAATGGAGACCACCTCACCCTGTGGCATGAAGTTAAAATAATAGACAGAGAACACCACTAGAAAAAACGAAAACTAAACGAGGACACAGCAACCTCATAAGCAGACCAAGTGCAGATATAAGCAGCATATGGGAACCGGTATTAAGGAAGGATAGAAAAATATTAGATTTATAAGCCTTAAAATTCACTCCAAAATTTCCCACGGGCATATGGCGTAGTGGTTAAGAGCATGGGCTACTAACCTCAAGATTCCGAGTTCGATTCCAACCAGTGATCTGAACAATAGTAATAATAATAATAATAATAACATCGAAAAATACATTAGGGATGAGAACCCAGGTTAATTTTACAATTTATAGGATGGACAGTATATACTTTATTATTATTTTTAATTTTTTAATATTTCTAATGTTTTAATTAATATTATATATATACCATTTGTTCTTAATTCATCTCCGAAGAGCGAAATTACTGATAGTAAGCTGATCTTTTGATCACTTTGTGATTATAGTAATATCCGCGAAACGATCGTCAGATGTTTAACTCTTTAAATTTTAGGTTTTTTTTTATATCTTATATTTTAGACCTTACATTATTCATGCTTAATTACGCATACATTTTTATACGCATTTATATTCACACGTATATTTATCTACATTCATATTTTTATACATATTTATATTTATATTTTAAATTTTAAATTTATTATATTACCATGTCATATTGGATATATATATTTCAAAATATTAAATATTCATTTCCTGAGTATATTATTGATAAGTTTATGAATTTATCAATAATATAAAAACACATATATACACATATACACATTTATTTGCTCAAAATAATTGAGCACTCAATATAAGCTCAGTTATATATTCTTTTAGAATATTACTTATAAAAGTTATATATATATATATATATATATATATATATATATACACACACTTATATTTTACTATGCCAGAAACTATAGAACTAGCTTATTTCTGCATCAGAAATGCAATGAATGTACATGCGGTAGCAGTGTGTCTGTGTATATATGCCGCATCGTGGACAGTAATGCCGAGAGAGTCTGACTGATCTCGCGCTTTTACTTCCTACGAATATATGGAGAATAAGAACGATGTGTTTACAT